>NC_026483.1:775354-808810 GCF_000328475.2 Mycosarcoma maydis
CTCTCTCATCCCACCGTCGCATTCCTGCTGCGTTTCTTCGCTCTTCTTCTCAGCCTCTTGGCTTTCCAAGCTCGCCTTTGGTCTCCTTGAACATTCTTGCACAAAGCATGGTGATCTCTGCCGTCTGCTAATCCTCCGCTTCGCTTCAGCTTCCGTGTCTGCTTTGGCTTATCGTCGTCCGCTTTCGCAACACGTCGACGCCCAACCGATTGCGTGCTCAGTTTCTTAGATCCAGCTCTCGATTGTTCAAGTTGTCGCCCCGCCCTGCCCCGCACGTCGCCTCGACTCCTCATCGCTCGTCGTCTTGCATTGTATCGCCAATAGCCCTCTCATCGGTCCTGCAATTCTCTCCGTCCATTTCGTATCACATCCGATCTTGCTTGCGATAAAGCACCTCACGTATACACAATGGCAGCCACACTAAGTGCACAATCGGCTTTGCCGAACCAGCCAACCTTGATGTCACGCCAGACCTCTTCGCCGCTGCCCGATCTGGCATCGCTCCCCACCGATTTCCTCGATCACCTGCTGTTGGTCACACAGACTCTGGTCAATTCCAAACCGCCACCTGCCGTGCTGCGTGCCATGTCGCGTGATCCAACACGCAAGGAACAGTCTTCGTCCAGTGCGTATCTCGGAACCCCTTAGTCTCTTCCTCTACATAACTTTCCACCTCACCTTGATGCTAACAATTCCATCCTCATCTTGCCTTCCCCCCCTATGCTCTTCATGCAGACGGCGACCTATTCGAGGCCCATTTGGCTGACGACGTCGCGTCGATTGACCTCGACGACCCCACATCCCATGCCGAGGGCATCGTTAGCCTGCCTCTCCCCCAATTTAATTCAGCGCACAGCGATGAGCGCACAAAGGCCATCGAAGAAAATCTTGCAAAGCTTGCAGAGCGTCTCTGGCGCGCAGAAGATCATCTCGAGGTCGTCGCTCGCAGCCAGGAAATCGTACGCACCCCCGGTGCCGAGGAGCAACCTGACGACCCCAACCATGCGCGCAATCTCTTCTTTGGCAAGCCTTTCCCCTATCCGCTCTCTCACGCTCAACCCCAGAGTTCCACCTATCCGCTCAGCTACCCGCTTGGCATGGGTCTCAATGGCCCAGTGCTTCTTGGCGGCCAGCACTCCCGCACCGACGACCCCATCTCTTCCTTTGAGCGCTACAACGACGAGAGCGGCCTCTCGGCCCAAGAAGAGCTGCGCCTGCTCAAAGCTCAGGTTCAGGACATTGCCCGTGTCTGCAAAGCCGTCGCGTTTGGAGACCTCTCCCAGCACATCACCGTCCCCGTACAAGGCCACGTCATGGTCGAACTCAAGGACATCATCAACCAAATGGTAGACCGTCTTTCACATTTCGCAGCCGAAGTCACTCGCGTATCGCTTGAAGTAGGAACCCAGGGCAAGCTCGGTGGTCAGGCCGAGGTGCATGGCGTCGAAGGCACCTGGAAGGAACTCAAGGACGTCGTCAATCGTCTCGCTGCCAACCTCACCAATCAGGTGCGAGGTGTTGCACTCGTCACAAAGGCCGTCGCTCGCGGCGATCTCTCCCAAAAGATCGAGGTTGAAGCCGATGGCGAGATCCTCGAACTCAAGGTTACCATCAATGTCATGGTCGATCAACTCCGCCATTTCTCCACCGAGGTCACCCGTGTCTCGCGCGAGGTGGGCAGCAAAGGTCAGCTCGGCGGCCAGGCCAACGTACCCGGCGTCCAAGGTGTCTGGAAGGAGCTCACCGACAACGTCAATCGCATGTGTTCCAACCTCACTGGTCAGGTGCGTTCCATTGGCGTGGTCACCACCGCCGTCGCTAAAGGCGACCTCACCAAGACCATCGACATTGACGCCGAGGGCGAAATGGCCCAACTCAAGGACACTGTCAACTCGATGGTCGGCCAGTTGCGCATCTTTGCCAGCGAAGTCATCCGCATGTCCATGGAAGTCGGAACCTACGGCAAACTCGGCGGTCAAGCGCACGTGCCCAACGTCGAAGGCACCTGGAAGGATCTCACAGAGAACGTCAACAAGATGGCCGACAACCTCACCTCGCAGGTACGAGAGATCGCACGCGTCACCAAGTGCGTAGCCGAAGGTGTGCTCACTGAGTTCATCAATGTAGACGTCAAAGGAGAAATCCTCGACCTCAAATTGACTGTCAACAACATGGTTCGCCAACTCAAGACGCTCTCGGACGAAATCATCCGTGTCTCCGTCGAGGTTGGCACCGAGGGTCGCCTTGGAGGACAGGCCAAGGTCAACGACGTCAAGGGTCAGTGGCAGGTGCTGACCGAGCGAGTCAACATGATGGCCAGTAACCTCACCACCCAGGTGCGCTCCATCGCCACCGTCACCACCGCTGTAGCGCGCGGCGACCTCAGCAAGACCATCAACGTCGAAGTTCGCGGCGAGTTCCTCGACCTCAAGCTCACCGTCAACAACATGGTCGAATCCTTGCGTACCTTCTCGTTCGAGGTAACCCGTGTCGCCAAGGAGGTCGGAACCGAGGGCAAGCTCGGCGGTCGCGCCACCGTGCTCGGCGTCGGCGGAACGTGGAAGGATCTCACCGATTCAGTCAACACCATGGCCGCGAATTTGACGCTTCAGGTGCGTGCCATCGCTTACGCCACCACTGCCGTAGCGCGCGGTGATCTCACGCAAAAGGTAACCATCCCCGTCTCTGGCGAGATGCTCGACTTGGTCAACACGATCAACAACATGATTGACCAGCTCAGCTTCTTCGCCTCCGAGGTGACGCGGGTCGCACGAGAGGTGGGTACCGAGGGCAAGCTCGGCGTACAGGCGCAAAAGAAGGACATCGAAGGCACATGGGGCGAGATCACGGACAATGTCAACATCATGGCCAACAACCTCACCTCACAGGTGCGTGCTTTTGCCCAGATCACCGCCGCCGCCACTGACGGTGACTTTACCCGGTTCGTCACCGTCGAGGCGTCTGGTGAGATGGACTCGCTCAAGACCAAAATCAACCAGATGGTGTACAGCCTGCGCGACAGCATCCAGAAGAACACGGCCGCCAGGGAAGCCGCCGAGCTGGCCAACAGGTCCAAGTCCGAGTTCTTGGCCAACATGTCGCACGAGATTCGAACGCCGATGAACGGCATCATTGGTATGACGGCGCTCACGCTCGAGACCGAGCTCTCGCGCTCACAGCGAGAGAACCTCGTCACCGTCTCGACGCTCGCCGGCAATCTGCTCGCCATTATTGACGACATCCTCGACATTTCCAAGATCGAAGCTGGTCGCATGAACGTAGAGGAGATTCCCTTTTCGCTGAGGGGCATTGTATTTAGCGTACTTAAGACGCTCTCGGTGCGAGCGACGCAGAAGAAGCTCAATCTCATGTACGAGGTGGCTCCCGACTGCCCAGATCCGCTCATCGGCGATGCACTTCGACTCAAGCAGATCATCACCAACCTCATCGGTAACGCGGTCAAGTTCACAGATGCAGGCGGTCGCGTCGCACTCAAGTGCAAGCTCTCCAAGATGGTGGGTAGTAACCAAGCCATGCTCGAGTTCTGCGCTTCTGACTCGGGCATCGGCATCAAGCAGGACAAGCTCGACGTCATCTTCGACACCTTCTGCCAGGCTGATGGCTCGACCACGCGAAAGTACGGAGGTACAGGCCTCGGATTGTCGATTTCCAGACGGCTCGTCAACCTCATGGGAGGTGATTTGTGGGTGCGAAGCAATTATGGCAAGGGCTCGGACTTCTTCTTTACCATGGTGGTCAAGCTGGACCAGATCTCGCCGGACCAGGTCAAGGAAAAGATCCGCCCGTACACAGGGCGCAACATCTTCTATCTGGATACGCTGCACGACAAGACGGGTGTACAGGCCATGATCGAGGATCTTGGCTTGAAGCCGTTTACCGTGCACAGCGTCGACGAAGCGTCACATCGCAAACGTGGCATGCCTCGCATCGACGCCATCATCGCCGACTCGCTCGCCGTGGTCGAAGACCTGCGCAACGTCGAGCACCTCCGTTACATCCCCATCAACCTCGTCTCGCCGGCACAGCTGACGCTCAACCTGACGTACTGCTTGGATCACGGCATCAGCTCGTACATCAACACACCCACCTCGGTCGCCGATCTGTATTACGCCTTGCTGCCCTCGCTCGAGTCGTCAGCAGCGACGCCGACGGAGGGATCCAACGAAGTGACGTACGACATCCTGCTCGCCGAAGACAACGTGGTGAACCAGAAGCTGGCGTGCAAGATTCTCACCAACCAGGGACACAAGGTGGATATTGTGGACAACGGACATTTGGCGGTGATGGCGGTTAAGAAACGTCAGTACGACGTGATCCTTATGGACGTTAGCATGCCCGTCATGGGAGGCATCGAGGCGACAATGGCGATCCGAGAGTTTGAAAAGACGCTCGGCGACGAACAGGTGCCCATTGTCGCCTTGACCGCGCACGCCATGTTGGGTGACAAGGAAAAGTGTCTGCAGGCCGGAATGAGTGCGTATGTCTCGAAACCCATCAGGCGGGTCGAGTTGATCAGCACGTTGCATTCCTTGCTCAGCCAGAAGAAGAGTGTCGGTGGGAAAGTGTGAATGCACAAGTGCATCTGCCGGAAGAGGCAGAGAGCCAGAGAGTCACACTGGAGATTGGTTGCACCGTTTCGTATAGTACTCGTGTTGTGTTTGTATTCTCATCATTCCTGATTCGGTCGGTTGCGAAAAGACGATTTATGAACACACGACAACCGTGAATGCGATGCATGTGGAGGATGGGTGAAAAGAGATGCGGGGGTGAGGTGTGAGTGTGTGATTGCTACGAGGGGGGGGAGAATGGATCAGGACCAGTGGATGACGGATTGGGTGAGGGGGATGGCTAGGTTAGTGATGTTGAGCAAGGACCTCTTGGGATCCCAGAGGAAAGAGGTGGAGGAGGAGTTGGCGGTGACGCGGTGGGGTTGATGATTGACGTTGAGGACGACGATGTAGGAAAGCGGCTGGATGGGGAGGTAGGAGCCTTGTAGGTTGATGTGGATAGTGTTGTTGCAAGCGTGGACGGTGAGGGTGGAGTTGGGGCTGGGGGCGGGTGTCGTAGTGTCGTCGAGGTAGAACGACTGGCTTGCCGAGGCTTGGTTGTTGAGGTTGACGATGAGCGCGTAGGCGGACTGTGCGGTTTCGTGCACCGTGTATGCGGGCATTGAGTGAGTCAGCAGAGCGCGACCCGGTCGAAGATGCACATTGATCGTACATAACGGTGCGTTGACAGCGACGTGTTTGTTGGGCTCTACATCCAACGCCGTCCAATCAAACACGTTTCGCCAGCTTCCGCCGGCGCGTGGAAAGAGCGCATTGACATGTGTCACATTCGGCTCCAATACCGGACTCACCAAGAGGTTGTCTCCGAACAAGAACTGGTGCGCGTAGTGGTTGGTCTGTTCAAATACCTCATCGAACTCGTACCATATGGCGCGAATTGCCGGCTCGCCACTAGCGCTCGACCTCGCCATGTGCGAGTACAAGCTGGGCAGCAACTCGTACCTCTTGCTGATAGCAATCCGCGAAGCATTCGCGACACTGTCCCATCGGAACGGTTCCTGCGCGATCGCCCCGATCGTATTGTGATTGCGCATGAACGGCAAAAACGCGCCAAGCATCATCCATCGATTGCAAAGCTCTTCGTCCGTGTTCCTATTGAAACCGCAAATATCAGCGCCGATAAAATGGATTCCAAACATCTGGAACTGCAACACGCCGTCAATCGACTGCGCCATGCCCGCGCCCGCCTTGTACGCCTGCTGACCTGGTAAGATGGTCCATAGCGCATAGTTGTCACCTAACCAATGCCCGGTGTATCTTCCGGCTCCAGGGTACGTGGAGCGCGAGATAAGGAACGGCCGTTCGTTGGGTCGAATCGTCCGCAGTGCCTTGTAGAAATGCTGTTCCTCCAACGTCCCATCGAGGTTGTGGACGTCGTAGACGGCGCGCGAACCGTCGGCGCTTACCGCGTCCATAGCTACCGTTTTTTTGTCCAGATTCACATTCAGGTCCGTCTCGCTGATGTGGATTCCGTTGTGGATTGCATACGGGGGGTTCGAGAGGTATCGCACCGATGCGTTGGCGTATCGATAATGCGGATCGTGTGAACCGAACTTATTGCCCTGATCCCTGTCTTGACGTTTTGGCAGAACAGAATCGTGCTCGCGACGCACCAGAAGCGAACGCCGCCTCTGCTCGGCATCGTTGTTCTGCACGCCCTCCTGGAACGTATAGCTGCCGTTGACCGTCACGTTACCGGAGCTTCCCCACGTGAGATTGTCGTACCCTTGCGGCCAACCGGCGACACTTGTCGCCGCAGTATACGCCGGTGTATCCGACAGATTCGTCTCGACACCTGCCGCATTACCGATTACAAAGCTCGAAGGCTCGTTCATGTCCAACCAGATGCCTGAGAAGTCGACGATCTCGCTAAAGTTTCGGATGGCCTCGGTCCACCACTGCGCCGCATTCTCGGCCTGTTGATCGACAAAGCTCGTGTAGCCGGGCCACACTTCTCCAATGTACTCGGTGTGATTTCGGTTCTTGAGGAAGACGTCGAGCTCGTCACCACGCGTTCCTGGGTAGTACGTGTCGCTGGCGTTGGTCGGCGCTTTGGGAATCGCCATGTCAATGATCGGCACGTAGTGCTGGTGGTTGTCGCGAAGCTTGCGGATCATTTCGGCGAATTCGGATTGCGCAAAGCGCTGGGGATCGGTCGTGAAATCGCGAAACTCTTGCAGGTAGTCAATGTCGTTCCACTGCACCTCGAGAGGGATATTGTGCTCGCGCATAGCATCGATAATCGCCTGGGTGTCAGAGACGTTCGTGTAGCCCCATCGACACAGATGGAACCCGTACGCCCAGTAAGGATGCAGCACCGGGTTGCCGATAAAGTTGACGTACTGCTGAATAGCAGAGTTCGGGCTGTTGCGTCCGTTGGAAGAACCCGAAAAAAATCGCAGATCCATCGTGCCTCCTATAGCACGGTATTGGATGAGCCCGCGTCGAAGCAGCACGTCCATTCCGCTCGTGCTCGTAAACGACACTGTATGCGTTCTGAGCTTTCCGTCAGCACCGCGTCGCGCCTCGGTGTACACTGGATGGTATCCGTACATGTTTGAGTCAACCGGCGTGCCCGCATCCAGCGTGAAAAACGGCTGCAGCGTCTCATCCGGATCGCGTCGAAAGCTTCTCGACACGTACTCTCCCAACCCATACACATTCGCATCCTCAGGCAGAGCTGACGAGAGCTGCAAATACTGGTTCTCGAAGATCAGCTCGTGCTTGGGCATAGCCGTCGAGTTTCGCTTCGTGTCGCTGGCGACGTTACTCATCCCCTGCTCGTAGGTAGGGATGTTGGTGGGGCGCGTGTCAAAGATGACCTCGTCATTCGACTTGCGAGTGATCCAAAAGGCCCAGCTGCCATCCGATTGCCTATCGTTCTCTGCCGTGTGGTGGAAAACAAGGTCGCTGTTCTCAGCGGTAACGCCATCCTGAATCTCAGCCGGGTCGTCCGACGGCCGGTCGTAAATGAGACCGTTGGGTAGCTGATACTGGTGTTTCGCCGTGTCGTAGATGTGCACGTGGAGCTGATGCTTCTTCTCGTACACGACTGACAAAGTCAAATCGGCAATGTCGACTCCGTAAGCATTGCACGCTTGGCCTGCCAGGCTAAGCTTAGCGGTAAAGCCATACTGCGACTGTACCGGTCCGCCGACAAGCCGGTAGCCAGGGCATTGGGTCACATCAAAGGAAGGAGAGATGTAAGAGTCGTTGTTGTCATCACGCCTTTGGACGGCGCTCGTCTCGAGCTGGTGGTCGACAATCGACGACGGAAGCGCAGAGGTTAAGCAAAACGAGGTGGTGAAAACAGCAGCCACCAGCGGCGTCAGCACTTTGAACGACCGCATCTTGAGCGAGGTAGTCTTGCAGCCAATCAGAAAGACGAGGCTGCTCTTACGAGAGATCTTGTTCGAAGCATCGTTGGCGCAGAAGAAAGAAACGGAGGCTATTTTAAAGGTCGACCAGCGTGGTGTGGCTAGCGCTTACCGTGCACCGAGCCCTGTTTTGCAAGACGTGCGGGAGCGCGCAGGTTGTTCGTTAGGCGGTACCAGGCGCGGAGAGATTCAAGCCCAAAGCGGGGCTCCAGCGTAAGTCACGGTGTGGTTCGCTGGGGTGCATTACTTGACAGCAATTTTCTGTGGGCGAAATTTTTCTGTCCGTTGTGGTGCACCAAGTGACGTGCCCACGGCGAGCAAAAACCAAGTATGTCCGCGTTGCGCGGAGAATGCGTGGGGGAAGGGGAGGACTGGGAAACTGTCTACGATCCTCCGGCAGATCGCAGCGCTTAGGCGAGGGCGAGGGGACGAAACCGGTGGTTTTGCAGGCGGTTAGATCCAAGTCGGCGGGCGGTAGAGTGACAGCGGAAAACGCTAAAGCCGAGGAAGGAGTTTTGCTCGGCTTCTTCGAGACGAGCAGCAGAGTTGTACCGAGATACGAGCGAGTGCTAATGCAAAGTGATGTCGTAAACGTGGGCTGTTGGTGCAAGACGGTGCAAAGAATGGCGGCAAATAGCCGAGAAGTGTAAGCGTAAGCGAGGCAGATGGGTTACACAGCGTCGCGCGGCCACTCTGGCGACAAGAACAGGACAACGTAGATTCGTGATTCGCGACTGCCGTTTTAGTTTGCTGCTTTTTGCAACTATTGTTGCAAACCGCTTCATATGCTGAAACTAGCTGTCTCGTTGAGGACGCAAGAATAGGTAAGCGTTCATATTCACGTATGCCTGGTCGAGGTCGGAGTAGAGCGTTGGAAGGATTCGTGCAAGGACTAATCAACCAAATTCGCGAATCGCGAGGGAAGGCAGCAGCAGCAGCAGCAGTAGCAGTAGCAACAAAAATGGACGGGAGGGTAGGAGGAATGAACCTGGTGATGCGGAGAAACGTCACAAGGCTCGTTCAAGTCGCCGGCAAGAAAAGCGTGACACGGAACGCAAGTGTTCAAGTGCGCGTAAGGTAAAATCTGCAAAGCGAGCAACCTTCCTGTACTGGCCGCGGGTAATGGACAGCGCCGTAGTTGCCGAAAGCTGGTCTCAAGGGTCTCTATCAGCATTGGAGTGGTTGTACGAGAGGGTTGGATCTCAGAAAACGGCCAGCCAGAGCTACGGCAACGCTGATGCTCGACTGAGAGCGGAACGAGCATGCCTCTGCACGCTCCTGCTGTTCTCGACGGAATGCTCTCAAAGCTGCTCGGGAGGATCTCGGAGAAATTTGTTCTGGTTCCTCCGTCATGACCAAGAAGCAGCGTTAGTGTAGATCGATGGAAGAACGAAGAAACATCTGAGCGCATCTGATGACGATATGCACTGATCCGAGACGACCGTTACCGCATGGGTCTCGAGGTAGCACCGAGCCAACTCCTGGCGAGCTCGGCGGGCTGCCCAAGCGAAGCGCCTAAGGCTCGAATCCTGGGAGAAGTTGGGGTGCAGTATTTACAATATACGATGCGAGCCTGCCTCAACCCTGTGTTCGGGCTCTTCGTCGTCGTTGTCGAAAAGTTGACTGGAACAGTCTTGAGTCGTGATTGAGTCACGAGTTACTAAATTTGGACGTGGTGACGGGCGTGCGTGGGGCACGAGGTGTTGGAGGGGGCACAAGGGTATGACAATGTTACACCATCAGAGTAAGACATTGAGATTCTTTTTGCACTCAGCAGAAATCTGTCGCGCGAGTGGAGGCGAAATGACGCTTTGCACCGACGATTACCAGGTCCGCCTCGGTCAAGAACAGAGACAGGGGCCTCAATCGTGAATGCGTTGATATTGTGCGGCTCGATCTGGACCTTTTGGCATATAACTTAGTGCCAAACGCCTCTTGACCCACGTTATGCAGCAGGAGAAATACATACGATCATGCACAGTGAGCTCCTTTCATGATATGCGTATCGACTGGGAGTAACTAGAGTTGAAGATGACAACCCAAGTCCGATTGGTAGTCTAGACTCCTTTTGGTATAGTGACTTAGCTTCAAGTACTAGCAGCGACATGGCTGGCTGTGCGAGGGTTGCAGCAGTCTTGAGTGAACAACACGCAAGACGCGCTCGCGTGGGACATAGTTGAACATACACTCGTGACTGCACGCTGAAAAGCATGAAGCCAAGAGCGTCTGTTTGTTGAGTGGCGAGTCGTGAGTCGTGAGTCGTATGTGTTGGTTTCAGCTCCACTTTAAATTAGAGCAATCACGTTTCAAGATTGGCGTAGAATGTTAACGTGAACATGTTATGTGTAACAAGCGTGAAGTTTGTTTTTGGATTTTCTTTCCTATTTTGGAAAAGGGGCAACTCGAAAACAGGGTCTCTTTGTTGTAGTCGGTTTTTTGTATTCAGGATTTGCGGTCTGCGAATGCACGTCGAGTGTTGCTCGCCTCCTATTTGTGTTTTGTGATTTGGTGGTGCCTTTACTGCCCTCATACACTCTCTGCTGTCAAACAAAGTGTGCTTGCTTGCACGTTGTTCAGTTAAACCCCTCGCCTTGTCCTATTCAACACGGCTGCTCATCTTCTGCTTGTCACTCCATCCTCGCCTCGTTCCATCCTTTCTCAATCACATTGCACAGTCTCGACATTATTCGCTTCGATTGCAGCCAATTCAAAGGTTGTGCAGTTGGCTCAACGTCGCACCGGACCATCATAGACGCAAACTTTGGACGCTTGGCTCGCTGCAACGTCAACCATGCTGGCCACAACAGCACGTCCTCAGGGTGCAAGGCCCATGCCCTCTTCGTCAGGCTCTGGCGGCAGTGGTAGTGGTGGCGGTGGAGGAGGCGGCGCTGGCGGCGCTGGCGGCGTTGGCGTTGGAGGTGCTATGGCCTACTATGCAGCAGCTGCTCAACCGTATTCCGCTCCTGCGACCAAGGAGGCTGCGTGGTACGAATATGAGGAGCGAATGCGTCCCTCTTACATCCAACAGCCTGCATCCTCACCGCTCGCTTCATCCGCCCACTACAATCAGCCCTACACAACAAGAGCTCAACCTCCCGTTAGCCCGTCTGCCTATGCCAGCAACGCCTACGTGCAATACGCTTCCAGTTCCTACTCGCAACAACCCTCTGCCTACCAGCACCCCCCTGTCCAGCATGCTCTCCCTTCATACCCATCCTCTACTAAGCCGCCTCATTCTCTTTACCAAACTCCCCAGTATACCCCACAATATCAGCAGCCACCCCAATCGCCGCTTCGATACAACCAAGCCACACCTTCGTCATCCAGACCGCCTCCCGCGTCCTCGGCCAAGTATGCAAACCCTCACCTCAACAGTGCACCTTCTCGATTTGCCACCAATCCATCCTATCCGGAGCCACAAGAGATTCCCCGCTCTACCGTCCAGGGTAGCGCTTTCATGCACAAAGGCTTCTGGGATATCCTCTCGCTCGTCAACAACCAGGGCCAGGGCCCCTCGTCCAACCGTCTCGCGCCTCCGTCTACCTCTCAACGTCCTTCCTCTCCTGGAAAGTTCCGTTCCACCCTCAGCAAGGCGTCCTGCGCTCTCCGCAAAAACACGCAGGACAACTTTCAGGCCGGTCCCGAGTATGATCCTGCTGCTGTCTTTCCTGCCAATGCCTCGCCGCGCGCTCCTGGCTCTCCTGTCAAAGACGCCTCGACCTCCGCTCTACCTGGCGCCTACCCTCGTCCATTGTTCGCGGCTCCTTTGACACACACTGCCAACGCATCGGCCATCAGCGCCGCCATGAACTTCTTTACCCCAGCCGCTATCGGTCCTAGAGCACAGAAGAAGCGCATCAGCATCGACATGGTCGGCGCTCCACAGACCCAGACCTTCGTCCATGCTGCCCATGCCAGTGATGCAGAGCAAGCCGAGGTCATCCTCAATAGATGGAGTCGCGACGGCGTGGGCAAAGTTGCGGATCCATTGTGGGTCGAACCCATTAAACATGCTCTTCGGCTTCAGGCAGCGAGAAACCAAGCCGAGGCCATTGCTCAGGTTCAAGCCGCCATGCATCAGGACAGTCTTATCCAGGACAATCCGCGACAGCTCCACATTGTCAATGGCGCTCCTAGCCAGATTTCTATGCTCACCACCACTACTGCCACCGCAGGTCACAGCACTCTCTCCAACGCTACCATCCGCCCCGGTGTTAATGCTCCTGCTCTGTCGCCTACTCGCGAAAGAGGTGCTTTCGCTGGTATTGTTGAGGAGCCTGCTGTGGGTATGGATGGTGAGCTTGAGGCTGCCATACATGCTCACTTGCAGCTCTCTTCTCCATCGCCTCAGCCCTTCGCTAGGCCTGCTGCGCTGCGCACCAACACTGCTGGCACTCTGCTCGTCAACCCTTCGCCTCCTGTGGCTCGCGACGCCGACGCCCGCGCACCCGACTATATGATGTATCGCCCCCCATCGCCCAACGCGTCCAATCGCAACAGCCGCAACATTGATGGCCTGCCCTCGGGCGCTCCCAATGGCATCAGTGCCATGTTTGAAGCCCCTGCTCATAATGACGATCTGCAGGCTCCCACTTCCATCCCGGAGCGTCCTAACTCCATGGTCGTTCTCGACAGCTTGCGCTCCGTTGACACGGCTGGCATGACCGCGCTTGTCGATCTCACTCAGCCCATCGGTGCTGCAGTGCGCCCCTCGCTGGAGACGGTCGAAAAGAGTGTTGCTGCCAAGATCTTCTTTGAGAATCTCTACTACGGTATTCTCAAGAAGCCCAAGGCTCGCGACACGAGGCGAGCTGGCCTCGAAGCCGAGCTGGCCTCGCTACGCATCCCTGAGAGCAGTAAAAATCAAATCCGTGAAGCTTGGATGGCCAACGAGACGCAATACCTGCGCGACCTACGCGCTCGGGTGAATGTCAACTCGTTCCTCAAACTCAAGACGATCGGACACGGCGCATTTGGTGTGGTGGCACTCTGCAAGGAACGCCAGTCAGGTCAGCTGTACGCCATGAAGCAGCTGCGCAAAGCCGACATGCTGCGCAAAGGCCAGGAGGGTCACGTTCGTGCCGAGCGCGACCTAATGACATCCGCTTCCGCCAGTGCAACGGCCAAGTGGATCGTCAAGCTCATCTACTCGTTCCAGGATGTGGACCACCTTTACCTCATCATGGAGTTCATGGGAGGAGGAGATCTACTTAACCTGCTCATCGAGAAGGACATCTTTGAGGAAGACTTTGCGCGCTTTTACGTGGCCGAGATGGTGCTTGCCATTCATGAAGCTCACTCGTTCGGCTACATCCATCGTGACATTAAGCCAGACAACTTTTTGTACACCTCGGACGGCCACATCAAGCTGGCCGACTTTGGACTTTGTCAATCCTTCCACTGGGCGCACGACGGCGCCTACTACGACCAGCAGCGTAAGAATCTGCTCAAGAAGCACGGTATCGATTTGGACGACTCGCATGCTGCTGCTGGTATGCGTCGTGCTGCGCAGGCCACGGGACGCCGCGGCGGTGCACCTGGTCAGGCAGGTGCCGGTCTCTCTGACAAGGAACTCATCGAGATCATGTCAGACCGCAACGCCGATGGCACACCCAAAACGCACGTACTGACGTGGCGCGAGAAGAACAAGAAGAAGATCGCCTACTCTGTTGTAGGAACCAACAACTACATGGCGCCTGAGGTTCTGCGCGGATTAGGCTACGATCAAGCATGTGACTGGTGGTCGCTGGGTGTCATCGTGTTCGAGATGCTGTATGGCTATCCGCCGTTTGTATCCAAATCGAGACACCTCACTCGCCAAAAGATCCTCAACTGGAAGCAGACGTTGCGCTTCCCGACCAAGCCGAGGATCTCTCGCGAGGGCCAAGACTTTATCGCTCGCCTCGTATGCGAGCGCGAAGACAGACTGGGCAGCACGGCTTCCGCTTCAGTGAGTCGACCCAACAGTTACTTGCAGAGCGCGCGAAGGTCAGGCTTTGGCAACCAGGGTCAGTCGAACACGGGCAGCGCACTGCAGGACGGCGTGGAAGAGCTCATGTCGCATCCCTGGTTCCGTGGCATCGACTGGGAGAACCTGCACCGAACGCGTCCGCCTTTCCGACCCGCACTCAGTCACCCGGGCGACACGAAACACTTTGAGGACGATATAGAGGATGAGCCTCTTGCGGCACCTGGTGCGGCCAACAACCCGAACGCTGACCAGCCGAGGGACCCCATGTTGAGAGACCAAGAACAGGGACCCAAGCTGCTCGAGATGCGCAAGCAGCTCGCCTTTATGGGATATACCTTCAAGAGCCCCAAGGCGTTTGATCCGCGAGAACAGCTCGCCGACGAGCGCAATGTGATCGCGGTCGAGAGAGCCGCCGGTATGACGCCAGCACAGGAGCGGGGCAGGGGCCGAGAGCCGACCGAGTTGGGTAGTAGGATTCGAAGCATGTCGATGTGATCTGTTCGCACTTTCCGATTCATTACATTTACGGACCTTGACCATTCTTAATCGTGAGTAATAATCATTGCCTTGTCAAGCTGAACTTGGAGGTTTTGATGTGGTTTTGAGCGTGTGCGGATAACCCGGGAAGCCTAAAGTCAGGAACGCGCTCCATGAGATGACTGCAGGAGGTCTCGACCGTTGTTGCTCTTACTCTCGTCGGAAGGAAGATTCGGGATTTTCTGTAATCGTGAAATGCAATACCTTTACAGTTGTTAGTAGTCGTGAGTGGCAGAGTGGTAGAGTGTACTGATGTGTCAATTCGGGTGTCTCGGCCCACGCAGGTGGCCTGCAAGGAAGAGGTAACGGAAAGAGCCGACTGCGAGACTTTTCTGACGATACTTGGGATTATTAATCAGATCTCGTCTCTTGGTGCTTCGTGCTTCGTGCCTGTACCTAGAAAATAACAGCAAGATTTTTGATTGTTGGAACAAAAGTCGTGAATCTTCAATGGCAGGAGGGTCACGGCGTGAACGTGAATTTGGATTTGAATTTGAAAACGGTTCGAAAATTTGCAAAGTTGTGTATCCAACGGAGAATTCCCGGCGCTTGAGACTGAGTTTGATTGAGCCTAGCATTCACGATTCATATTCGTGATTATTCCATTCACGTTTCGTGAAAACGATTCCCGATTGTGTGTCACGGGTGCCACGCACGCACGCCGCAACCTTCCGATCGAGACGAGCTGCTCTGGTGACAACATGCACGGGCTTGGTGGTAAATGTGACAGTCATCAGTGGTGAATGTTGACCCGTCTTTCTCTCTCTCGATCGGCCTGGGCGTCAAACCTCGTGCCTCGCTGTGCTTCCCTCTTTTTCGCTCGGGCTGGCCACACTCGTGAATCACGAATGGGATCAGTACGATCGGGACCAAAGAAAAAGTTAACATTGACCCAGTAATCGCGCAACCCCCGTCGCCCCCTTCGCCATCTCTTCACCATCATCACCAACACCACCACAATCATCACGAACCACAACCACATACGTCCGCAACGCTAAGGATCATGTCGAACCAAACAATGCATTCCTACGACCCGGCCAAGATGAATGTCTTCAGCGGCGCTAACAGTCTGATTGACTATTTCAATCCGGACAAGAATGCGCCGTTGCCGCTGGTCGAGTTACCACCCCAGCTCAACCCGTACTACGAAGACGGCGTGAGGATTTATGCCAAGATGCTCACCGCTCTTCCTGCTACCAACGTCAAGAGCTTGCCCGGTAAGTACGATGTTGCCCGAATCCAAGTGAAAGGTGTGGTCATGAGTCGTAGACTCGACTCTGGCTGATCGCCGGCGAACGTGTTGTGGATGTTGGTCGTGGGATCGTGACACGATATCAGGAGGCGAGTTGGTGGGCGGGAGGCAAAGTCCATCTCTTGGGAGACATGTTCTTGTTATACACATGCACAAAGATGTTCGGATTCAGAAGGACCCTAGATAAGATTGTGGTCTTTACATCATGGTCCGCCGTGGCTGTCTCGGAGCCCGGACGACTTCATGGCCCTACGGACAATTAGATAAGATAACAATCCGAGACGGCAAATGAGGAGGCTTGCGGCACCAGGCAACCGGCCTTGCGTGCTCACAATCAGTGGAAGACGCAAGCGGATAGCCCAAGAGCCGAACATAAAAGGCAAATGGCGGGCGACAGTGGGCTCCAGAGTTGATATCAACGCAAATGGCGGGCTCCAGAGTTGCTGGCCCAAGACGCAATCGCACGCCCTCGCCGACCTGTTGGCCGAGCTCGGTGCAAAAATCTGCATTTGGACTCAATCACGCCATTTTGGTTTCAATCACGCCATTTTTCAAATGGGCCGCGGGCCAATTCTTCTTGACGCTGATTCGATTTGAAGAATTATAGCGATGTAACATGCTTGGATGATAAACCACAAACCACAAACCAGTCACGAGTCGCCATGTCGATGCTTGCTCGCTGTCGTTGTTGTCCGCACCGTTGCTGACCTTTGACCATACCCTGTTTCGTTCTTTACTGCGCTGTGATTTGCCTCCCTCTTCGTCATCATCTTGGCTGCTGGTGAAATCATGGCGTTCTGTGGTTATCACCGTCGACAGCTCTCTCGCTGCTCGAATCTGGCGGAGTCATCTCGCTTGATTCCACCCCGGAGCAGCGCGCCTCACAACGCATCCACACCGTCACCGAGTCCTCGTCCGGCTCCACGGTGACTTCGATGGCCATGATCGCTCGTCAACATGGTGTCTCGAAAGTGCGTGCCTGGATGTCGAACAAAGTTTCCCCTACCAAGTCGTCTCTGATGCGTTTCTTTGGCCTCGAACTCGCCCTGTTCGGCGGACCGTCGCAGTCTCCTCCTCGAGATCCCATGGGCGGCATCGCCAAGGCTGCCGCTCAAGGCTCTCAACCGGGCGTTTTCAATCCGAACCAGTACGAAAACCCAGCCAATCCGGCAGCGCACGAAAGATGGACGGGCAAACAGCTGCTGCAACAGCTTCCGGACATCAACGTGTTTGCGGGAGGCATGGGCACTGGTGGCACCATCACTGGTACCGCGACTCGATTGAAGCAAGATCGACCGGATATGCATGTCATCGGCGTCTGCGTTGCTCGGGGCCACAAGATCCCCGGACCACGACCGCGCGAGTTGCTCGAACCGGTCGACTTTGCCTGGAAACCTCTGGTCGATTCGGTGGAAGACGTGGCAAGCAGGGAAAGCTACACACTCAGTATGCAACTCTGTCGCTACGGCATCGTCTGTGGCCCCAGCAGCGGCTTCTCGCTCCAAGGTCTCTTCCAAGTTTTGGAACGACGCAAAAAACAGGGCACTCTGGCTCAACTTCGACAGCAGAACGACGGCAAACCGATTCAAGCTGTCTTCCTCTGTTGCGATCTTCCGTTCCAGTACGTCGACGAGTACTTTGACAAGTGTGACGCATCGCATTTCATGCCGATCGTCAACGAGCATCTGTTCAAGGTGGACCAGTACTCGTACAGCACCAGCTGGATCTTGGACATTGCTAGTGCAAAGACAATGCTCGTCTATCCACGATTTTCGATTGAAGGTGCGGAAAAGACGGCGCTGCCGTCGCCGTCCGAATTGTCGTCGGACCCGAGCGAGTCGGATTCGGAATCGGAATCGTCGACGCCTGCTTCACCGGGTTTGTTGCGCCCGGCAATCATCGATTTGCGCTCTCGCGCCGATTTTGCAGCTGGCCACCTGGCGCATGCCCGCAACATCCCGCTTTCCAGCCTGAACGCTGACGATGTGAGCCCGTACGAGGACGCGGTCCTTCTCGCAACCCAGTTTACCGAACTCAACAAGAGGTTTGTCGAACAGCCGCAGGTGGACCACGAGTGCCCCGGTAATGGTGTGGCCGAATTGAATCAATTGAGCCTGCCAGAAATGCTGGCGTGTCTCAAGAAGTCACAGCGCGAAGCGTTGGTCGTGGACTACACCGGCGAAACGGGCAGACTGGCGGTAAGCGTGCTAAGGCATGCCGGTGTTAAGGCCTACTCGGTCGTCAAGGGTTGGGAGGCGCTCAAGGACGCGCAAGATGTGCAAATTGTCAAGCCTAAGGCTTAAAGAAAAAACTTATCGGAATCGTTTATCTCGGTCAGCTTGCTTTGCTGTTTTTTGGTCATTCTCTTTGTCTCTGTTTTTTATGGTCTTCAGTCGTCCTCTTGCATGTCAAATAGCTTTTACTGTGCATCAACGCTTGAAATGTTTTTGTATGGAGATTGCTGTGTTTCTATGGCTGTTGCTTTTCGAACAGGCTCGGGAAGGTATGTTGCGGGGTGGGCTGTAGCCAGTTGCGCTCATCGTACTTGGCGATTTCTGTGTCACCTTCGATCATGTGGAACGTGTAGATGAATCTGCTCTTGTCGCTGAGGTTCATTTCGCTCTTATGGAGCACTGAGCCGTGGATGAGGACTAAGGTGCCTGCGGTGCACTCTGCAGTTTGGGCAGATTCGTCGTTCCAGCTAGATTCTTCGGTATCGGAGAGCGGGAGGAAGGTGGTTCCAGCGTCGGGGTTGGATGGGATTTTGCGGACGAAACGTTTGTTGACGCCTCTTGAGATTCCGAGGTGCTCGTTGTGGACGTCGAGCGGTCTGGCGGTCTCGAAGGCGGGCGGTGGGGGAGGCGGGTTCTTTGGCCATCGATGCGATCCGGGGAGAAAAGACAGACATCCATTGCTTGTCGTACAGTCTTCCAGTGCGAACCAGAATCCTATCGCGCTCGGTGGATCAGTATAGAGAAACGTGGAATCATTGTGACTCGGTACGGCTCCACCGATACTCGGCTGTTTGCAAATGATCATGCTCTGCAACACACGTGGATCCTTATGCACTGCCAAGCTGCGAGCCACATTTTGCAGCTTGGAGCTGAACGAAAACTCGCGAAACACGGGATCGAGCATGTGCAAGCCATGACCACATTTGTTGATAGCGCGATCCTTGGGTACCAGAAGCGACTTGGTGGTAGCGTCGAGCGCACCTTGCTCGAAAAAGTAGTGGATCCGATCTCCTGACTCGAGGAAGTAGCGATCACCGACGTGCGCTTCTTCGCCCTCTTCTTCGGACGACGTCGTGAACGCAGTCAGAGGGTGATTTTCGAGCGAGAAGCTCGAGATGAGGTGCTTGCTGTGCGCGAGCAGTGCGGTGGGATCGAAGAACGACGGCAGCAAAAGATACCCGTCGCGATGGAACTGTGCAATCTGCGCCGATGTCAGTGTGCCGTCCGAGCCACACGTTTCGGCGTTCGTAACCATGATGGCGCAGCAGCGTAGAGTTGGCGTCTATCACAGCTCCAACAGGCAATGGCTTTTCAGCTGGTCAAGAAACAATCCAGTCCAGAATCACGTTCGAAAGCTAACTTAGTCGCCGTTATCAGAGCATACACCACTCCGCGCCCCGCCCCGCCACGCAACGCCTCTCAACTCAGCCTCGGCTTCTCGGAAACGCCCAGGTCTTGCCGAAGTGCCGCAATCACGAATCACGAATTTTTGGTGGAGCTTTCAATTCAGTTGTGTCGACGTAACAAGTGGAAATTCCTCGCGCGTCGCACGTGTCGTTCGTTGTACGTTGCGCCTTTATTTTTAGTCGTGAGTGACGTTCATCGGCGCTGTAGTAGATTGCCGCACAATAACCGTTACCGGATCCCCAAAATCAGGATTTGTACAGCCGAAAGCGCGTTGTGAATCGAATCGTGAACGACACACAGACACGGACACGGAGCGTCATCAGCGAACCGCTCATCGCTGATAGCTTGTACCTGGCTGCTGATCATTCATGACTACGTACATGAAGACCTTGTCGTTAGTCAGCCATCGCACTCAAGACTAGATGTGTGCACGATACTAGGAAACAAGCTCGGTCATTCGATGCTCGGATACGGCGAACCCTATTCGACACAGTTGCTTGTTCAATCACCAGCATCTTGAGAAAAGAAGACCCTCTTGTCAAGAAGCCTACGAACGATACGATAGCTACCATGCCGGCTGCATCGACAGTATCACATCTAGAAGCGTCGAGCTCTCGAGACGCTGAGATCTACGTATCCACGTCGTCAGCCGATCACGCTAGCGTCTCTGACGCCGACGATGATTTCACAATACGAGCCGTCATCGCTGGCCTGCTTATCGGCTGCTTGCTTGCATTCACCAACCTCTACCTCGGCCTTCAGTCCGGATGGATCAGCATGATGTCGCTACAAAGTTCGCTGCTCGGCTTTGCGCTCTTCCGTATGCTTCCCCAGCACGTCAATCTGGCCGGTCGACGATTCGCACTCATGTCGAGCGCATTCACACCACAGGAGAACGTGCTAGTACAGACCACAGCAGCAGCAGTAGGAGTGATGCCGCTCTCGGCAGGTCTCGTCGGGGTGATACCAGCATTGAACAAATTGAGTCTGGACAAGGATGGTAGCGAGCCGATCGAGTTGGACTTTGTGCATCTGTTGGGATGGTGTTTCGCGTTGGCCTACTTTGGCGTGTTCTTCGCGTCACCGTTGAGAGAGCCGATGATCATCAAGGAGAAACTGACCTTTCCGAGCGGTACGGCGACAGCGCAGTTGATCGGCGTGCTGCACAACAAGCCACTGGCTCAACAGCAGACTTCTGCTACACGACACAGCTCAGGTTACTCGAACCATACTGAAGACCAACAGGACCACGAAAGAACCGCGCTCCTAAATGGTTACGATCCATCCAACATCCACCTCGATGATGATCAAGAGGACAGCGCATCGGTCAAACTCGACACTTCCAAGAGTTGGAAAGCCTTAGCCTGGTCCTTTTCTGGCTCGGCAGGCTTCACCCTCTTGTCTTACTACCTCCCTGTTCTGTACGCCATACCTTTGTTCGACTTTATCCCGCCGCACAATCTCGCCTCGATGTGGGGATTCTGGTTTACACCTTCACTCAACTACATCGGTCAAGGGATTATCATGGGATTGCCAACGACTGTGAGCATGACGGCAGGTGCGATCGTGGGCTGGGCGGTCTTAAGCCCGATGGCATACTACAATGGCTGGGCCAAAGGCCATCCTTTGGACTCGGAGGACGGGAGCAAGGGCTGGATCCTATGGATCAGCCTAGCCATCATGTGCTCTGAGAGCATCGTGGGGCTGGTTGCGTTAGTAGCTAGCAACGGCATTCAAGATCTCAAGAGCCTGGTGGTGACGAGCAAGCAGAGGCGGCAGCAGCAGTCCGAGGCAAGCGGTGCTCACGAGAGCGCAGAAGACGAGGCAGATTCTGACCACGAACCTCCACATCGAAACACACCAAAGACGTGGGTCATGAGCGGCTTGATGGGATCCACATTGGTCGCAGTGATGCTCATCTACATGGCTTTTGGCGCAGAAGGCATCTCTCCGTGGGCGACGTTGCTCAGCATCATTCTCGCGTCGCTGTTCGCTATCCTGGGTGTTCGTGCGCTCGGCGAGACGGATCTGAACCCAGTCTCAGGCATCGGCAAGATCTCGCAGCTCATCTTTGCGCTTGTACAGCCCGGCAATGTGGTAGCCAACTTGGTCGCCGGAGGTATCGCAGAAGCTGGTGCCATGCAAGCCGGCGATCTGATGCAAGACTACAAGACGGGCCATCTGGTGGGTGCATCACCGAGATCACAGTTCAAGGGTCAGCTGATCGGAAGCACGCTCGGCATCTTGATGAGCAGTTTCGCATACAAGCTGTACACGAGCGCATACGAGATTCCTGGACCGCAATTCCCTGCACCCACAGCAGCCGTGTGGCTCAACCTGGCAAGGCTAGTGAATCACGGACACTTGCCGGACAAGGTCGAGGTGTTTATGATGGGATTTGGAGCCATCTTTGCGCTGACTGGTGGGATCAAGACGCTGGCACGCAGCAAAGCACTTCGCCAAGAGGCGCGAGTTGGCTCTAGTGTCGCTGCCACAGTCGCCAAACTTGTACCGAGCGGAATTGCATTTGGCGTGGGCATGCTCAACACGCCCAACTTTTCGTTGGCTCGTTTGGTCGGTGGATTGATCGCGCATTGCCACTATTCGCGCTCGAGCTCGTCTTCCAACACATCGTCGAGAGCGATGGCGGGTATTGGTATCATCATCATCGCCAGCGGTTTCGTACTGGGAGAAGGCGCGGCCAGTATCGTGACGCTGCTGCTCAAGCAGAACGGCGCTCAAGCTTGGACTTGTGCGGGCTGCCGCGGAGGATGCGCTGGCGGATGCTCCTGAAACCGATATGCGAGTCTTTATCGCAGTGAATTATAACAAGACGGATGACCTCTTCGTGCTTGGCTTTTCGATAACTTACGTGTGAATTCACGTTTGTGAATTGTGAATAACTTAGGGGGTATCAAAATTCTTGGGATTCCAAACCCACGCATCTCCTGCAACGGTATATTCATCTCACACCGATCACTTCCAGCAATGTTGCAGATCAGACTCACGTGATCTTACTGATGATCGGAATACAAGGTAGCAGGAAGCGACTACGACGACTCGTATGCTTGCGAAGCCGATCCTGAGGCAGATGTCTATGATGCTCCAGTCGTCCTTGGTCTCTTTCGCCTTCTTGCAGCAGACGAAGCTTGCGATCCCGTTTCAGTTGCCTCGCGCATCATAGAGTTGTGCTCCTCGGCTGTCTTTTCGTAGCGCCTTGATTGTGGAGTCGTGTCCTCCTCTTCTCGCCCAGTTGACCTAAAGAGCGCCTGAAACATCTCCTCACGAAGATCGTGTGCTTGGGAACTTCGCATTCCAGAGCTGGCGTGCTGCGACATACCGGCCGCTGCTTGAGCAGTGTCCTCCTCATGCTGAGGTTGAGCGGCTTGACGAGTTGTTCGTAGCTCCTGGCGGCTTGGCCTTGCTTCGTGCAGCGATGTCACAATGTCGTGAACTTGCTCTTCCGAGAATGAAAGCTCCAGCAGCTCTCGTAGTTGGTCTTCTCCATCATATCGGCTTGCAAAGGTATGCGCAATGATACATGCTTGAATCGTAGATGCGGCAATGTCTCGATCCTTAACGCGATAGATGTTGCCGCGATAGTCTTTCAGGGTGGGCGGATTGGACCCTTTGTCTGCGGCATCAGCAAAGAAAGCGCAGGTCATTTTCATTTTCACTCATCAAACTATCGACATGTCGGAAACAATTTCATTTGATGCTACAGAAGATGCTACATGGTTGTGTATGATGTACAGGTACATTTACAGGGTATGGGAGAGGTATGCAGCAATGAAACGTACATGGGGCATGCGGGGATGGTGATCGAGGGTAAGCAAATGCAGCAAGTTGAGAGACGTCGAACAGAAAGCGCGAAGAGCAACAACCGATCTAGGCATCGCGGCTGGGACCCACAGAAGAGTTAGAAGCCAAGCGACCAGCAAGAAGGGTAACCACTTTCGTCAACACCTGTTGGTTGTTCTGGAGCATGCGAAACATGGCCGTGGTTTGCTGCTGAGTCGCTTCCTTGAGGGCATCGCAATGCCTCTACTCCCGCTCCTTCTCCCTCTGCTCTCGCTCCTTCACCCAGTCGGCCTCGACCTTCTCCAGATAGAGGCGAACCTCCTCCCGCCTCGTCATTTCCTTCTCCACGGCAAGTCGCATCTCCATGATGTTCTTCTGCGATTGATAGTAGACATCTGCATTCGAGTCTCGTTTCTGCTCGATACCATTGCGCTTACGCTTGCCTGCCAAAGTCAGAGCGCCTGTTATCGATGCACCTCTGTCAGATGGGGTGGGAGTGGTAGGGCCGCTGAGCAAAGATGGGCCAGGAGAGTCGGAAAAGGAACGCCTGACCATGGTAGAAGGCGTACTGGTGGTGGACTGCGAAGAACCACTGCTGCCTGTCGTCCTGTCCAGCATGACGACGAGATTGGGGAGGCCACGGCCATGAGGACGATTGTTCATCATCTCCTGGAACTGAGGAAACCACGGATGCGTGGCAATAATTGCGGCACGAGAGGCAAAGGCCTATATAGAGATTAAGAGTCATGAGCAATATATGAGTGAGCGTTTCCGACGTGGTTTGATGATCACATAGCATACTTAGCGGATCTGTGGAGTCCATGTCTTAAAAAAAGCCGGCGCCAGTGATTCCAAGTTTCTTCGTTTGATCGTAGTAGGTCTTCTTGAGCCAACGAATCTTGAACTTGATCCGTTCAGGCTCGACCGGATTAGTAGACGGAAAGATCTGATTGAAAATGTCTCGGTAGACGCCGTTCTTGCGAAGCCTATTGGAAGGGTCGTTGCTGTCGTTCTCGCGAGATGGGAGTAGGCACAGCTGGAACGATTCGTTGCTGTGCAGAATGGAGACCAAGCGTTGAACCTCTTGAGATTGCCAGATGAAGTTCTTCTTTGCAGACCATGAGGCAGCAGCGGAGGTGTTGGTGGTGTCCATGCAGGCCGGGCAAGATCCTGAAGGCTTGGAGAGCGACTGTTGGGCGGCGGGCGATGGTTGGGGCAGCGAGGTCTGGCAAGAAAGCAGAGGTGAGGGTGAAAGCTGAGTTGACAGCGACTGTGCCTGCTCTGAAGTCGATATTGACATGCTCTGTGCTGCGGTTGAGCATGGTACCTATAGCGTCAAAGACGCAGTTGGATCCGGAGCGCTTGTGCCCTGAGCATCCAGAGGCACGCCATCGAAAAGCTGCGAGTCCAGCTGCGGGTCGAGCTGGTCACTCCGCTTGCCAGAGCGATCACAGTCTTCTCTGATTGCACTCATGGCGAGGTGTAGCGCTGGGTGGACTTACGTTGCAGAACGGAGAGAGCATGTTGAAAAGATGTGGTAAGGTTAGAGGTATACCTGCCTCCGTTTTTGGCAGGGAGTATGATAGCTGAGGGAACAAGACTCGCAAAAGAGACAGTCACGGAGTCGTACGCATTCAAGGGTGCAGATCAGGGTCTCCCTCCGCACTTTCCGGCCGAGCGAAGTTTTCTAAGCGTAATCTATCACTTGAGCTTTCAAAAATCATAAAACTGAGGTTGGGATTCCATACACGATAAACTCGCAGCTTTCTGCATGTTTTTGAATTTCTCCGTGTTTTTGCAATCGTGAATTTGGCTGCGTCAATCACGAATTTTGGCAAAACCGCGACTTTGGGAAACTCAACCCAAAAAACCACGTGTTTGGAATCCCGAGAAGTTTGATACCCCCTGTTAAGTCGTGAGTGGTTTCTCAAAATTTCACCGAGTCACGAGTCGTGAGTCGTGAGTGTTGGTCTCGACGCGTCATTCACGATTGACGTAAATGATGTGAAGAACGTAGAGTCACGAGCCTTACAGTCGTGAACACGAAACACGTAAGCTGAGCATTCGTGTTAATTGGCAAATCGCTCGTGACTACTTCGCGGTGAGAAGATCTGCAACGCTGTCTTCGTCACGCCACCATTCAAAGTCAATATCCATTACCAGAGCAATCAGGCGGATAGCATCATCTTGACCGCTGCCCGTGTCGCCTCTGTGGAATACCGTCGGACTCCCCTCCACATGCCTTCGATGCTTGCGATGCTCGGTTGAGCAATGGCCTACTGTACGTCGCACTGTGGAGACGGCATTGATTCATGGAATGCAATTGCTCTTGCAACCAATCTCGAGACAGTATACACCAGCAACGGCTTCTAATATTGGAACGTGCTACCATGCACAGCTGCCTCTTGCCTTTGAGCTTCAGCCTCAGCCCTGCATCAACAATCAATCGCTCAAATCTCCTTTTGCGCTAAGATCACGCCATCTTTCCACGTCAAAGTGCGCATCTACACTCAACACCGAGAGCGCTACACGAGCGTTTGCGTGCCGAGCTACCGTATCGTCATTGTCTTGCAGTGAGGCGCGCGCGCCGCTAGCTCGAGGAATGCGTATCTTGTGTGTGGCCGAAAAGCCCTCGATCGCAAAGAGCATAGCGAACATCCTCGCACGTGGACATGCCTCGAATCGTCCTGGAAAGGACAAGTTCTGCCGCAACTATGATTTCCAGTACCGCATGCCTGGTGTGCAAGGTATGGTGGATATGACCATGACCTCGGTGCGTGGCCATCTCACCAACACCGACTTTGGCCCTCAACACAAGGCTTGGTTCTCGTGTCCGCCCGCAGATCTCTTCCAGGCTCCTGTTATCACAAACCTCAGCGATGATGCAAAAGATATCGGGACAAATCTCCGCCTGGAAGCTCGGAATGCCGACGCCGTCATGATCTGGACCGATTGCGATCGTGAAGGCGAGCACATTGGAAGCGAGATTGTCGCTGAAGTGCGCAAAGTGCGTCGCAATATCCGCGTCATGCGTGCCCGATTCTCTGCTATCATCGACTCGCAGATTCATGCGGCTTGTCAGAATACCGTCGAGCTCGATTGGAGGGCTGCCGACGCTGTCGAGTCGCGAATTCAGCTCGATCTGCGTATAGGTGCCGCTTTCACACGTATGCAGACGTTGGCACTTCAGAATCGCATACCTGCCCTCGGCGAGCAGCGCCACGTCATCAGCTACGGCCCTTGCCAGTTTCCTACGCTCGGATTCGTGGTAGATAGGTACAAGAAGGTCGTCCACTTTGTGCCCGAGCCATTCTGGCTGCTGCAGGTGCACAAGTCACGTAGTATGTCCGGAGGCGACCCATCACCGGACGATCCGCCAGAAGAGATCCGCAAAGTTGTCTTCAATTGGGACAGAGTTCACTTGTTCGACAAGTGCGCTGTGCAGATATTTTGCAAGCTCTGCCGTGATAATCCGGATGCCACAGTCGACAGTGTGGCGACTAAGCAGACCAAAAAATGGAAGCCGTATCCTCTCACCACGGTTGAGCTTCAAAAGTCGGGCTCACGCCTCTTGCGACTCACGCCCAAACGTATTCTGGATGTGGCAGAGTCGCTGTACCAAAAGGGATTCCTCTCCTATCCAAGAACCGAGACGGATGAGTACGACAAGGACTTAGACTTTACCAGCCTCATTGCAAAGCAGACAGCCGACAGTGCATGGGGCAACGTTGCACAACGGCTTCTGGATGGCGCCTTTGAACGCCCTCGCAATGGCAAGAACAACGACAAGGCGCATCCGCCCATCCACCCGACTTCGCACGCCAGCGGTCTCACCGGCGATGACAAGCGCGTCTATGACTATGTGACACGACGCTTCCTTGCCAGCTGCTGGACCGATGCAATCGGTAATCAAACAAGCGTAGCCATCAGCATTGCAGGCGAGAAGTTCCATGCTTCGGGGTTAGTGATCCTGCAACGAAACTATCTCGAGGTGTTCACGTACGACAAGTGGGAAGGCAATCTGCTGCCTCCTTTCGTTCGAGGCGAAACCTTTCGACCGACGCGACTCGAGATGAAGGAAGGCGCCACGTCGCCGCCCAAACTGCTCACCGAAGCCGATCTGGTGAGCCTCATGGACAAGAACGGCATCGGTACCGACGCTACCATCGCCGACCACATCGCCAAGGTCGTCGAGCGTCGCTACGTGATGCAAGTCAAGGAAGGCAAGACCACATATCTCGTTCCGTCGACGCTGGGTATCGGCCTTGTGGAAGGGTACAACCAACTCAACATGGAAAAGTCGCTTAGCAAGCCTCTGCTGCGTCGCGAGACCGAGTTTCGCATGTCGCTCATTTGCGCCGGTCAGCGAAGCAAAGCAGAGACGATCGCCGAGAGCCTGGACGAGTATCGCCAAGTGTTTGCGCTCACCCATCGCGAGTTTGATCGTATCGCGGCAACGGTGGTGCATTATCTGACCGATCCAAATGCCGGACAGGAAGCGCGCGCGGTCGAACTTCTTGACAGGGACCAAGAAAAATCGGATGAAATCGCCGACGACGATAGTGACGCGGACAGCGATGACGGATTTGATGGGCCTGGAAATGGCGGTGCAGCAACCCGTGGGCGTGCAGCAAGAACGCGTGGCAGAGGAAGCGCTAGCACGCGACCTACTCGAGGCGCACGCGGTGGTGAACGTGGAGGTGCGACAGCAGCTCGACCTGCACAACGTCAGGACGCATCAGACGACAACGACGGTAACAGCATTGTGATGGCTCCACCGCCTTGTGCGAATGGAGGATCCGTCAATGCTGCGCCACGCCCATTTGGGGCACTGGCAACTGGCACAACTGGAACGAAACAATGTCTGTGCGGTGACCCCGCTGCAGAGCGAACGGTGAACAAGGCCGGACCGAATCAAGGACGTCGCTTTCTCGCATGTGCAAAAGCGATGGGCGATTCGAGCAAGTGCGACTTTTTCGATTGGCTCGACTCGGCATGCGGCGGTGGTGAAGCGCAAAGCACGGGCACCACGACCAGAAGCGTCCCAGCCAAGCGACACATGCCTGCAGACAGTGATGATGGCTGGCTGCCGAACATGCGCACTTTCAACTCTGGCGAAATACGACGATGCAACTGTGATCTACAAGCGGTACTCAAGACTACGACCAAGGGAGGGGCGAACCAAAGTCGATCTTTTTGGACTTGTGGTCGCGAGAGTGCGCGATTGCGGTGCAGATTTTTTGAATGGAACGATGAGGACGGTCAAGGTGGAGGCGGCAGCACGGGCGGTGGGTATGGAGGACCGTCGAACGACTCTAACAGTCGTGGCGGTGGATGCTTCCGATGTGGACAGAGTGGTCACTGGGCACCTGACTGTCCCAACCCGCAGCAGCAGCAGCAGCAACAGAATAGCACGCGAGGCTCGACGTTCAATAGAGGAAGAGGAAGAGGAAGAGGACGAGGCAGGGGCAGAGGCGGCTCAAAAGGTGGCGGCTCGAAGGGTGATGGCTGTTTCCAGTGCGGTAAGAAAGGTCATTGGTCGAGCGAGTGTCCTGGTGCGTAGAGGTGAACGCTTTCCCCTGTACAGTACATCATCAGCATTGTATATCATATCACTGTATAGACAATTTTGCAAACGTAGATGAGATCGATACGGATCTTGATGAAACAGCGAATAATCGCAAAGAAGTTGGAAAGCTTCGTAGAATCGCCCAGAGGATGCTTTCTGCGACTTGCTCGCGTGATCACATACTGTACATATCTATCAGACTGGGCGGAGGTAAGCGTCGATTGTCGAAACGAGGGCTGTAATTACGAATCACAAGTGACTTAAGTTAAAACTGTACTTGCTGCACAGCAACTGTATTTGGCGGCGGTGTTGGGCAAATCATGAATTGAAATCACGAATCACGCCGACCAATCGACGTTGAAAGCTGCACGCCTGCCATTGTCGCGTTTCCTATTGATCAACGCAGCGCACGTCTGAACACGGATCTGTGCAAAGCTCGGCTTTGTACCTGATAGGGGTCGGCTTAGGCCGACGGTTCGTCCGATTGGTCTTCCACGCCACACCGGTGAGCGAGCAGACAGCAGAGTGCAGCAAAGTGACACGCCAGGTCGGTCGCGCAACACTACAAACCCAGCGAGCTCGGTCAACCTTGTCCCGAGCATCAGATTCGGATGTGGCTGGTCACTCGTGGCTGCAAAATGAAGCGGTCCGAACCGGTCAACTCGATGCGGACACGGGCTTAGGCTTGTTTTCTCCGCCAGCAACCCAGAGCACAGGGCCCAATATACGACCGTCACGGAGTTGTGATTGGTGAGCCGCTGTATAGCTAAAAGTCGATTGTGTCGGAGTGACAATCATGTAGATCTGCCAGAATCGTCTATGCAGAGGATCGACGCAAACAGGCGCACCAGCGCACCTCACACTGTCGGTGCTTGAAGACAACGGCAACGTCCCGATTGGCCCGGGTTGATCCATTCTGCCAAGATGAAGAATCACGAATAGAGTCACACTTGTGACTTGTATCACTGGCACACGCACAATTCACCATGCTTTCTCTCAGCAAATTCGGAATCGTGAGTGCTCACTGCTCGCGCGACTTGACTTGCTCTTGCTCTGGTGAATCTGCAAGCGCGAAGCTGCATTCGTGGTTGCAGTTGCAGACTTTGCAGCTGCAGGTGGAAGCTGAACTAGTTAACTTTGTTATCACGGATCGTAAATGTGAGACCCGGCTAGTCGTGAGTGAATAGCTGTTCCCAGTCGCGTGATCGTAAACATGTGTGAAACGGTAATCAGAAACGCCTTGGACAGCACAGTCACGAGCCGCTAAGGACGTTGTCGCTTTTCGCTATTTTTGGCTCAGAGTTGCGCTGTTTCCAACTCAGCGAGCTACGCGACTACGGATGTGGTTTGTTTTGCAACCCTTGTCTTGCTCGATTCAGGATGTAAAAGCGACCGCAGTGTGAGTCACAATTGTACTTTGTCTTGGGACGATCACCAGGACTTACGCGGCTAACCCAGCGCCGCTGCAGTGTGAGTATGTGTATTATAATAAAAAGTCACAATTCGTCGTGAGTGCTGAAAAATTCGCGACTTTCATCCAGAGGAAATTGATAATCTGTAATCAATAGAGCAGCGATAGAAAATCAGACTCGACCATTTCTCTAAACTAAGTTAGTGAATGGTCGGGGCGGAATCAAAGAAAGTATTCCTTAAGTTATAGAGAGGGTAAAAGGAGAGACTTGTTGGCCCGATTTGAAAGCCAGAAGAGCGAACCACTTTCGAACTTTTTCAACTTGATGGGCGGCGCGACGCGTGGAGAAGCTGCTGGACAATTTGCACTCACAACTCACACTCGTAAACGAAGCTGAAAGCGCATTTTCCGAAACGCCGCGCTGACGACCCGCAACCGCACCGACTCACGTTAACTTGGCAGAAACTGGGTGAGAGGAGAGAGCAGCACAGAGCAGTCACAGAGTCAAGAGTTGATTTGGGCTGCTTTTTTGGCCGCTGGATAGTGACAGAGTCATCAGCTCGCTTTCCGTCCAGCCCCGTTTGGTCTAAGCCTGCCTCTCCTCTCCCCTCCTCGCCTGGCCGACTTAACCTTACCTAGGCCATGATGGGTCATGCTCGCCGGCTTTCTGTCTATCCCGCTCTGCCTGTGTCACTCGAAATCGCTTACCTCGCATCAGATCAACGGCCAGTCGAGCTTAGTCTTTTCGTCTCGGATAGACTGATCAATAGAATGTCACAATCGTGTTTTCCTGCCCTGTTTGCTATCACTTGCCGGCCTTCGACCGACCGTTTCCCTTGGCAATCGTGATTGATCGTGGATCTGATGGGTTTATGTTGATGCTCGACCTGTTCTGCTTTGCTTGGCTTGACTGCTTCGCAATTTCTACCCCTCCCTTGCAGGATTCTTTTTTCTTTCTTCTACAGTACTTCTCCTTTTTTTTGTCGTGATTTCTTTGGTTGTTTTTGGACCCACAATTTCCACTCGAAAATCGGTAGCAGTACAGTCACGAGTCACTCACGACTGATTGTGGCAGCAGAACGCTGCATAGAAATTCCAACCAAGCAAAGCACAGACGCCCCTCTCTGCGTTCAACTGCGTCCAATTGCTTTCGACACTCAGACTGACACAAGGAAAAAGAGCTCGTCGCTACTCTCAATCGTGAATTGAATTCGCACCTTCGTGATCCATCATTTCGTCCTGTACTTGTCCATCCTCAACCTCTTCTACATTGGCCAATTACCCATCCAACCGTCTTTCTGTCCGTCAACGTGGCTCAGCTCGCCATTAAGCTCTTCTGCGGGTCTGGACCGCTCACGTACAACACCTCCAGCTTTCCGTCTTGGTACCTTTCTTTACCCTCACACCAGTCTGACATCTCTGGAACCGGTAGCACGCTCCCACATCCGACAGGCCGCAGCATCGTTTGCGTTTGGCATTCTGTTCGAACTGAGCTCGGGCGTGTCGCCGATCTCACGCTCGCGATCACAAACTACCGCCCTCTCAAGACTATCTCGAATTCGACACATTCGACGCATCCGACCATCGTGGCGACGTCAGCCTTAGCTGCTCACCGAGCGCGCCTCGCTCTTCGCAGAACCAGATAGTACGTAAGCTAGCCAGTCTATTCCAGCCTTTCTGCTTCTCACGCCCCCGAACACCAGGCTAGACGCCATGAAGCACAGTCCTGCCTCTTCCAACAACCCCTTTACGTCGTCATCGACGCCAAACTCCTTCATGGACACCTTTGACTTTGGCAATCCCGACTTTTCCACTGCCAACTCGGGCCTCGAAGATCTCGACATCTTCCACAGCACCGGCGCTCCGCCCTCAGGCTCGTCTCAGCGTAATCTACACTCTGACGCCGGCTCAGCGCCGGTCAGTCATCACCCGAGCCCCTCGGCTGCTTTCAACCACACAGCTGCTTCATCCGACTCAAACACTACGCCACAGAATTCATCTTTGAACGGTCACGGCTCTGGCGTCTATCTGAACAGCGCATCCCACGCCAACTCACCGCTTGGGTTCAGCCGCAATCGCTTCGATAACAACTCGCCCGCCAGCCAACAAGACGCTGGCAGCAGCGAGCAAGCTCACGCTCGCAACCATCCACCTTCCGCTGCGCCCTCCGACATGAACTTTGCCAGTTCTCAATTTGCTGATCAAAATCAAGCTGGTACGGCTGTGCAAACATCGCACCCACAATCGAACGAACTCGATGGTCACATGCCACAACTCTCCATTGCTGACCTGCAGCGCATGCTTCTCGAGCGCGAGAGGACCGAGCGCATCCAAAATATGCAAACAGCCCTTCTCAAACAGCAGCTCGATCAGCTCTCGCGCCTACAGCAACAACAGCAGCAACAGCAGATGCAGCCCCAGCAGCCCCAGCATCAACATCATCCGCAGCATCAGCAGCAGCATGGGCAGAACATCCAAGCTACCGGCGCCTCATCTAATATCCAGCTCAACCTCTCCGGTTCCGCCGGCCAGCTTTCGCCCAGTCAGCAGGAGAGTCTGCTGATGGCGCTCCAGAGCGCCTTTGCCGCGGGCAACAATCCGAGTGCGCACCACAACGTGTTACAGGCGACTCAATACCAACAACAGCAACCACCACCACCACCACCACCACAACAACAACAGCAGCAGGGTCAAAATGCGTGGCACCAGCAGCAACCACCACCACCACAGCAGGCCAACGGTATTCAGGGCCAGGCCGGCGCAGCAGCCGACCAGTCAAATGTGTTGGCGCAGTATGGCCTCATCACTCCCATGGGCTCAGGTCCGTTTAATAGCTCTGCGTGTCCTCCGGCTCCAGCCAACTTTATGTCCCCACTCACGATTCAGCCCAACTCGCAACCGGGAAGCGTCGGTGTCGAGCACCGGTCAGGTCCCGATTATCTGAGCAACTATACGCCGCTCGAGTCTCCCGCTGTGACGCCAGCCAGCGTCTTCTCCACCGGCAGCACGGGGATCGTCATGTCGGAGCTCTTTTCGCCACTCACATCACCTGCGCTTGGTCCACAGCCGCCCAGTTTTGGCGAGATGATGTTGCCACCGGCGCAGCTGCACCAGACGCATCACCAGCATGCATCGCAGCCTCCTGGATTGCACGGTTCGCCCGCGGTGAACGCGGTGAGCAACAACTTTACACCCACCGCCTCGCCGCTCGCCTTGATCGCCAAAGGATCGTCCAAGATTCGAAAGAACCGCAGCACCACAGCAGAAGCGCGTGCAAACAAGGTACGGCCGTCGCCGTGAGTGGGATC
>NC_026483.1:808910-848536 GCF_000328475.2 Mycosarcoma maydis
ACAAGCCCGTAGCTGGGGCATCCTTGAAGAAAAAGAAGGAGAATGCTGCGAGTTTAGCGTCACCCAGCACTGGTACGCCTCTCGCCAACGGCAATGGCTCTGTCAACGGTGGCGCATCCGGATCCAGTTCGCGCAGGGCCTCCATCACGGCTGCACCCGAGGCTGCTGCTGCCAGCGGCTCGCACTCGCGGCACCAGTCGGCGGATGTCGCTCAAAGCGAGGGCACCTCTTCAACACCGTCGCCCATCGATCTTTCTGGCGGTGGTGCCATGTTACCTCCTTCGGGACCTACCAATAAAATCCTCACCCCGAGCTCCATCATGGGCATTCGATCGAGTCCCGGCAGTGCCGATCAGCGCCAAGCTTCTTCACCCAACAGCCGCGCTGGCACTGGCACTGGCACTGGCACTGGCACTGGCTCTGGCGCACCACTGTCATCTGCTCTGAAAGGCAAGATTCGTGATGATCTCCAACAGCAACATCAAACAATAATGATGCAGCAGCCACCGCTACCGACACCAGGGGGCATGGCTGGGCAACACGTGTATCCTAACATTGCGCCGTTCGCACCGTCGACTACGTCATCGGGACCGAAAGTGACGTTTAACCTCGCACCACAGATGGGTGGTATGCCGATCCAGCCAGGCGCACTCTCGCACATGCAACGCGATGCGTGGTTGACGTACAAGTCGGCAGGAGGACTGGAATCGCGCCGAACCTCACACAAAGCAGCGGAGCAAAAACGTCGGGATTCACTCAAGTTCTGCTTCGACGAGCTGCGCGGTCTGTTGCCCGCCATCACACTGGACGAAGATGCACCGAACGGATCACTGCTCGGTCCCGACGGCGCCGAAGAAGATCGAGAAGCCGAGCATTTTGATCCTGCCGATGTCGGCGATCCGGACATGGCGAGATCAGCCAATAAGGCCATTTCGAAAGTCGCACTGCTGCGCCACAGCAACGAGTACCTGGTCAGGATGAAGAAGCGTCTCGAAAGGAGGGAGATGGCTTTGTCCGTGTGCAGAAAGGAGGTGGAGCAGTTGAGACAAAAATTAGACTTGCCGCCTAGCGACGACCCGAGCATCACAGGCAAGGGTCCCCCGCTCGGATGGACCGATGACACCATGATGGACTTTGAGCTGAACATGGACGACGAGCAAGCTAAGTTGGACATGGCTAAGCATGACATGGACCAGACCGCCTAGCGTGCTGCGCTGGCCCTTGCGCTTATCCAGGTGCACACCAATGTACCCTCATGTTGACATGCAGTTGCTACCGCGCTCTGTTGTAGTTCGAGCCACTCTCACATACACTCGTTTTGATTCTGTGTTGCTCTCCAAAACGCGTGGCAGTGTTTGGTTTCCACTGTGACAGTCGTGAGTGTCGCGTGTGTATGTCGACTTAGTCTCGTTGTGTGCTGCTAATCTGTGAATGTCTAATCTCCAAGACCAAGTGACGGAGTCGGGCGGATGCGTGTATGCCCTGCCAAAAAAGAAAACAAAAAAAGGTTTCCCGGCCAGGGAATCGAACCCTGATCTGAGCAGTGAGAGTGCCCTATACTAACCATTGTACTAACTGGGACTTTGATGAAGAAGGACAGACAGAGATGTATATTTATTATTTAAATTTTATATGTATAATTTTGCAGCTAAATAGGCCGATTGTTAGCTATCGGGAGGCAATCGAGATGTTGGGAGGGTGCAACCCGATGGTGCGTATAGAATGACGGTTTTCGGGATAGGGCGGAATGGGTTAGTTGGGGCACGTTGGCGAGACACGTGAATCGTTGGTGATTGCGGACGCGCTTGGCAAGATTGACGATTGGCAAGTTGAGTTGGGCAGTGGTTAGGAATGGACCACGATGACAAGCGATAGCGTCAAGATGTGGACGAACATGACGGAAGCGGAGGTGCAAGAGATGTACGTGTTTGCGATCGAGCTTGCTCGTAAGGCGGGGCGGGCGATTGTGGAGGGGTCGTCTCGTCGGTTTGCATCGTCGGCTGGATATGATCAGAAGAAGAACACGGCGGATCTGGTGACGGAGACGGACGAGGCGGTGGAAGCGTTGGTGAAGCGCGAGATAGCGGGCAGGTATGGTACGCATGCATTTATCGGTGAGGAGTCGTGGGCGGCAGGCGAGGAGAATGCGATTGGCGATCAGGTGACGTGGATCGTGGATCCGATTGATGGTACGACGAATTTCGTCCATGGATTCGCGTTTACGTGCATCTCGATCGGGGTGGTGGTCGACAGGAAACCGACGATCGGTGTGGTGTATGCTCCATTCATGGATACGCTCTACCATGGATGTGTGGGCAAGGGATCATTCGTCTCGTCTGCGCACTATCCGACTCCACAGCGTTTGCCGCTCGCCTCGCCGCAGCCGCTCACCAGTCTCAACCAGGCGCTTGTCGCATTTGAATGGGGCAGCGATCGACGCTCCGAGATTCTCGCCAGGAAGTTGTCGTCGTTTGCCAAAATCACCGGTGACGCTCAGGCCGGCGTTGTCGGCGGCAAATTCGCACAGGGCGTAAGATCGATTGGCTCGGCCGCACTCAACTTCTGCAACGTCGCCAGCGGAAGCCTGGATCTCTACTGGGAAATTGGGTGTTGGGCTTGGGACGTCTGCGCCGGCATCGTCATCGCCCAGGAGGCCGGTGCCGCCGTCGTCGGCAGTCACGCCCACACCATGTCTGTCATCGAAACCGACGCCTTCAACCAAGTCACCCCCGACGTCCTCACCGGTAGAAAGTACGTCGTCGTTCGTGCCATCGCCACTGACCAACAGAGCAACATTCAAGCGCAGAAACACATCCTCACAGAGTTCTACAGCTGTATCGACGAATGGGATCCATAAATCCATCGTCGCCTCCTCTCCACCCTGTCTCGCTCGCCCAATTCTACCGACCACAGCACGAATCCAAATGCGCATAACCAACCACATGTGCGTGCGTTTGTGTTGGGAAGCGTGTATTGCATCGACCTCTCAAAACTCGTGAAAAAATAACACAAACAGGGTATGGGTATCAAGGTCGACAGGCAACATCGGATCTTGTCGTATGGGTATAAACAACGCACGGTGAGCCGACCAGAAGCAAGGCTAGGATTGAGGCTGATCCTGACTGACGCGCTTGGCGTGCTTTGCAGTGGCGACGGTGTGAGCATCGTCGAAGCACTGCTCGAGCGTGTGACGCTCCGCGATGGCCAAAGCGGGCACGCGTGGTGAGGCGTGCAGGGGCGTGGTGTCGAGGTGCGACGTGGGCGTCAAAGGAGCATGGCTAGCGCTTGTGTTGGCGATTCTCTGCTGCTGCTGCTGCATCTCGATCCAGCCTCTCTCGTCTCTGTACGCCTCGAGTGCAGCTACAGCCGCCTCGGCTGCCGCCCACGCCACCCTGACGGCTTTGACGTGCAGGTCGTGCCTGCGCACAAAGCGCATTGCTCGGCTCGTCTCGCGCACCGCCAGCTGTGTACCCTTTTCGGACAGGCTGTACTTTGCATCGATGGCAGCGAGGATCGATACCATCTGCCGCAGTAGTTGGTACAGCTGCGTAGGCAGAGGAGATCGCTTTAGCGCTCGCGCGAGCGAAGCCGAGAGCAGGATTAGTCGGTCTTCGGCTGTCTCGCCCGGTTCGCCTGCTGCCGAGCCGCGCGCATCTGCATATCGAGCGAGGTGCATTTGCTCTTCCTTGGTCAACGTGCCGGCGGTGCAAGTGAGTTCGGTCGAGCTCGGCGCTGGCGTTTGTTCTTGTCGAGCCACTGCGCCCAGACTCGTGGCGAGTGCGCTTGCGGCAGTACTGGCGAAAGCCACCGCTAGCTCCCACTGCTTGTTGTTCTGGCTGATGGCTCGCGTCCACGCCGTCCTAGGTGTCGCCGCTCCACTCCCCGGTTGAGAGGCGCTTCTCGACGAGCGATCCGTCTCGGAGAGTGTCGGCAGATCTTCGCCGTTGTCGAGATCGGTGATCCTCACATCTTCCTCCTTACCCTTGGACTCTGCACTACTCCTTGCTGTCCTCGGAGCGATCGCGCTCAGATTGGCGCTCAGCGCACTCAGCGCCCCAGCGCCAATATGCAAGCCTACATCCAAAACACCACTCCCGATCTTGCCTGCCAGACTCGAGCTCGCCCTTCCGGACGCTTTCGCTGCCGCATGCGCCCTGGAAAAGTTGCGCGCGTCGTACGATCCGCTCGAGGGCATAGCTGTATGGTAGTGGTGGTGAATCACGCTGGCAGGCGACGAGCTGGGCGACGCGAGTTCGCGTTGCAGCTGCAGCTTCTCGCGTTCGAGCTCAAGGTCACGCTTCATGGCTTGCGCCTTTTCGAGCTCGGATTTGGCGTCAAAGCCAAGTTTGCACATGCCTTCTTCGAGGCGTTGACGGATTTCTTGCTTCTGCTTGCTGCTGAGTCCGGGCGCTTCCTTGTCGGAAATCGCCGAGATCAGGTAGCCGAGAGAAGAGATGTAGAGGTCCAAAGAAAAGCCTAGATCGTCTTGGTCCTGCTCCGAGTCCGAGGTGTTGCTTGCTTCTGCATCGGACAACGATGCGACACCGGCCGGCTCAGCGTTGACGTTGAACGACGACGACCAAGCATCTCCGGACACTGGTCTTGAAGTCGGTCGCGATCGCGTAGTTTGCGCTGAACGCTTGGCGCGCTGCTTCTGCTCCCACACCCGTTCGTCCTCCTCGGCCGCCTGTGCAGCTTCGACCGCCAAACTCACCGCCTTGTCCAACCTCCTCCTGTCGAGCTTGACTGGTCTCTTGGCTTGGCCTGTGCTCACCAGACTCTTTTCGTTGTCGAGCTTTGTCAAGGCCATCTGGTCGCTAATTGCGCGCGGACTGCTGGCGTCCGGAGCCGAAAGATCGTCCGACGATGTCTCGGAGGCCGAACTGGATACGAATCTCGCGGGCACCCAAGCTGCGGCGAGCCCTCGGATGGAATTGATGCTGCGCGCACGGAAGCCGGCCTGGCGCTGAACAGTCCTTTCTTCGCTCGTCAGAGGGTCGAAGCGTGGAGCGCAACGGCCGGTGGAAGCGCTGAGCGACGCTGTCCTGGCGTGAGCGGCGCTGCGTCGACTGTCTTGCTGCGAATCCGTTTGGGACGTCGTCGAACGAGACGCAAACGAGCGCGGCAGCGTCTGATGTGCGTACCTAGAATCTGAACGGTCCGCCAACGATGACGAGAGGTGCGGTGTTGGCTCTTCCTTGATGGTGCTTTCCGACCGAGGCGGGGGTGGGGTGGGAGGCAGCTCCTTGGTGTTGGACCTGGGAGAGTAGAGGATCGACGTTGCAGAGGTGTCGGGCGAATCCAGGCTCGGTTCTGCACTATACACGGCACTGGCGTCTGTGTCTGAGCCTCTGGCTGTGCTTGTTGCCGAGCTAGTCCTGGAACCCGACGGTCTGCGCGAACCTTGTGCGGGAAAGGCGATCACCGACTGCTGACTGGGATCGGTGGGCAAGTGCTGTGCGGGTCCGCGAAATTTGATCTCTTCGCTTAGATCCCTGACGCCCCTTGTGACGGCCTCTTGGCGCCGAGGAGCATCAGAGCGACGCTGACGCCCAAAGCGCGACCTGGCCGGACTCTGTTCATCCGCCCAGACGGTCGGACTGGGATCAGAGATCACAAGCTCGGCATCCGTGCTAAGCGCTCCGCCGGCGACGGGAGAAGCGTACGTGTCTTGATTGGAAGCAGCAGCTGGACTGGTTAGGCCGCCTGCGAGAAACGATCCGAGCGAGTTGAGGCTGGGGAGCAGCGAGGAAGTACGTCGATGGTGGCTTTTCACGTTCGCAGAAGCGTCTGCATTGGCAGCGACGCCAGAGGAGCTCGAAGAGGGCTGTGCGGACATTGTGTGGTAAGCGAAAAGGGAAAAGCGAGTCGCTTGATAAGGCGATAGTAGTGCGAGTCAGTTGAGGAGGCAGCTCGAGGAGAGGACCGAGCGTGATAATGGTGTACCGCTGGATTTTTGCGCGATAACGAAGAGAGTGACGCCGTGTCTCTTGGTATCACAAAGCAAGCATGGTGTTCATAATGGACGTTGTGTTGTGCGGTAGAGAGCGCGTGTCTTTCGAATAGTGAAGTGGTAAGAACGGATGGAGAGATGATAGGATGGTAGGTGAATCAACCTGTCCTCCACTCACGACTCACGACTCACACTCACACTCACACTCATCATTCGTGATTCGTGATTTACGACTCGGACTTTTAAGGAGCGTGAAATCGGCAGCGGTTCCGGTAACATCCACCAAAGAGACGCAGGGTTCTCTGCTGTGCTGCTGCATGCATCCAAGAGGAAAAAATCGGAAAAATAAAAATAAAGAACGCTATCATAAGGAACTCGTGACTGACGTGTAAGCGGTCTCGACGTGTTTGGGGTTGCAAAGTTAATCGTGAATCGTGAATATCATCCACGATCTACAGATGCAACTGTGCGACTCGGACTGAATCGTGAATTTTCAACCAGAAGTCAACTAACTTAACTAATCGTTGTTTCACCAATCACGAGTAGAAAAGAGCTTTCAGAGATGCAGTCCCGAGCCGTAAATGATTAATCTGCCGCCGTGATTGGCTGCACTCAAACGCGAACTCTTCGTGCTTTTCCTCTCTCTCTCTCTCTCTCTGCGCTTCGCCACAAAACGTTGGTGGCTATTCTCCAAAATATTAAATACCAACGTTAAAAATATTGCGCGAACCCCAAATGGTTCAAAACTTCTACCTCGCTTTCACGCGTTTCTGCTGCTGCTGCTCCTGCTACCTCGTGTAAGGCGATGCATATCACAGATCAACACGTGAATCACAAAATCTACCTCGGTTTCCTCTTGCGAATCGTGAATGGCCGCGCTTAGTCGTGAGTGATCTCACCCCGTTCATCGCGTCACACGTCACGCTTGACACGTCGCGCGCATCTTCCCTTGCGCAATCACGTCCTAGATGCGCTCGCTCCAAGTACAGACAATCGTGAATGACGCAGAAGCTCAATCATCATTCATGATAGTAATCAGTGAATGAGGAACGACAGGCGCTTAGAAATGTTTTGGCTTGAGAACAAACGTCACCCCATCCGCTTTAGGACAATGTACTCCATGTAAACAGGCGTCGGATCAGCGGCTTGGATGCCGAATGGTCGTCCCCTGTCATCGTCGTCGACCGCCGGCTCGCAGAACCTGCATGGTGCATGTTCAACCCTGGCGATCGCATTCCGATCGGTGACATTTCCAACGGCACCGTCGGCAAGCTGCTCATCGTCTGGCTTTCAGCCTGGCGTATCATCTGGTACCGCTCATGGCCTCCGATCTTGTTAACTCGATCCTCATCTGCCATGCCTTCCCCATCGCGTCCGTGCTCCAACCCTGTGCCATGTCCATCTTCTGTGGCGCTACGCATCGCGCTCCCTCGCTTGCCCATCAGCTTCATCGAACTTTGCTTCAGCCGCACTTGCTTCTCCTTGAGCGTCGCCATCAAGCTGCTGTGCTTATGACCTCTACCATCCGCCATGCTGCTGCGCGGTGATCCGCCAATGTCATCCCCAAATAGACGTCTCCCAGAGCCAAGTGTCATTGTTGGTGGCATGCGATACGGCGCTTTTCCGTCCTCTACCGTCGAACAAGTAAGCATTGGCATCGATGCTCCACGCCCGTGTGACACGGGGCTCGAAGGTACACTTGCACTCGTACCGGCCTTGATCGTACGCAATGCTCCAGGACGGTTCACTTGCAGACAGCGCAGATCCTCCACCAGCAAATTGATCCCCAATCCGTCCGACGCTCCTATCGACACATTTGCAGCCGCAGCCGCACCTGCACCATCGCCACGCTCTTGTGTACGCTTTTGCAAGCCTTGACAGCCGCCGTCGGCATCGCTTCCTCCCAGTCGTGTGTGCATGCCTCCAGCCAAGGTGCGAGTAGGTGTCGACGGGTGCGACCGCGCCGCCTTCACACCACTCATGGGCTCTGTGTGCGTGCGGCGGGCGCTGCCCAACGACGGAGTCTGCAGTGTCGCATTGGCCGTTGCCGGTCGGATCCCTGCGCGCAAAGGACTTGTACGCGTCTTCCCCACCCGAGCCGGGCTCACAAGCTCAAAACCTTGAGGTACCGGGTCGCCATGATTGAGCTCCTTTTCGAAACTCAATCGGTTCTCCGACCTAGGTGCCACAAGGAACGTAGACTCTGTCGTGCCCGCCTCGAAACGCACCTTGCGATCGGCATCCGTAGCCACGTTCCGACATCCTCGGCTGGCCGTCTCGCAGGTATGTTGTGGGCTGCTGAAAGTCGAAGCGCCGTGCGACAGGGACGGGGTCGCGTACCTCGAGCTCTCGGGCTCAGTGCTGTCCATCAAAGGCGAAACTGTCTTATCGCCGACTGCCACAAGCTGTGGACGGGTTCGGCCTGCTTCAATGCTCGGCTGTCGCGCACCCATTTTGCGTACAGAGTCGGACCGTGCGCCCATGAATGCTGCCTTGGAGCCACGCGAACAAGGTCGCGTCACCTGGAGCATCTCAACAAGCTCGTCTGCGGTAGGCCTTAGGTCTTGATGTCGAAGCGACGCCTTGAGCGCAGATCGTAAGGCTGGCGAACAGCCTTCAGCTTGAGGTGTCAGTGGAATCGGCTCGAGTGCGATGCGGACAATGAGCAACGGCAAGACGCGGCACCACTGATGAAATCGCGGAACGTTGTCCTCCCCCGTCATCTTTTCGTGCAACGGCTCCATCATCTCGTCGCAGTGACGCGAGAAGGAAAAGTCGTAAGGCGAAATGGTGCTGCTGCTGGGCCGCTGGTCTTCTTGCACCGTTTTCAGCAAGAGCGCTTGCACAGTGCAAGCCCAACTCCAGATGTCAGCGCGGATGCCCCATCCTCGCCTCAGATCGCTCAAGCCAACATGGTACATGCCCCATAGCTCTCGAGGAAGAAAAGAGGTAAAGTCGAATTCGTAGTCCTCCAACACCGAGCGAGCCCGACCGGAAGTGTCGACGTATCTCGTCGCTTGAAGCAGGATTTCGGGCGCCATGTAGTATGGCGATCCAGTCAGCGATCCAAGTCCTTCGCAGAGCTCGGGGGCGAGTCGAGGCACCGGAAGTCTGCGCGCTAAAAGATGGCGATCCTGGTCCTCGACCGCGCGTCGATTGTTGCGCTCCTTGTTGGAAAGATGCACAAATCGGCGGCTCGCCCCCAGGTCGATGATCTTGGAGACGCCAGTGCGAGGATCAAGCATGAGATTGGATGGTTTCAAGTCACCATGCGTCACATTGTGCTCGTGGAGAAACTTGAGATGCAATCAAAATACAGATACGAGACTGGTCAGTCCACCGTCATCGTTCTTGGGCTTAAGAGAGTGACACTCACCTGAAGTCCTTGCATAACCTCGCAAGCAACCTTTTCTACGCGCTCGTGCGACCACGTCTTGTTGGACTTGATCCAGCCCTTCGGTGTGCGCTCGGCATCTAGCTCGATGAGCTTCTCGAAAACGAGCAGCCTTGTCGGTGGACCATCTTCCTCGTCGAAAGAGGCATCGAGCGCATCGAGCTGAGCGGCTCGTGCGATTCCATTAGCGGGAAGGTTGGCGACGAGTTTGACGAGCCGAGGATCATCGCAACGGCCCGAAGCTTGATGGGCTGCTTGGAGATACTGAAAGATGCGACCTTCCCCGCGGACGATGCGGACGTGTGCCTTGGTTTCGTCCTGCATATCGGCTCGACGAGTGCGCTTGTCAATCAAGCTCGTCTTTTGCAGCTCATCAAAAGAGCCAGAGCAAGGCGTACGGCAGAGCTTGACGGCGACAAGAGAGGCGGGCTTCATAAGCGTGTTGGTGGCCACTGGTTCATCGCAAAGACGGCTTCGTGGTGGAGAGCGGTCGTGCTGCAGTTCCGAGGACATTGATGAGTCCGGTTCGGACGCGTGACGATGTGCAGCAGCCGAGTGAAGAGAAAGCGAGAGATCCATGGACGAAGGAGGCGTGAAGGAAGAATCGATGGCGTATCGGTAGACGCACCCGAATCCGCCTTTGCCCAACACGGCTGCATCGGCGTCGCCGCTGCGAGCCATGCGATTGTAACGGACCAGCCGCTTGCCCCCGAGCGCAAACTCGATAAAGGCGGGAGGACCATTGTGAGCTCCGCTCGAAGTGACCGCCTCGGTACCCGTTGCTACGGTTGAAGGCATTGTTGTGCGTTGGACGCCGTTTTAGATACTGGGTGGTGCAAGATGAATGTTGAGAGAAGGCAAGTTGGGTGCTAGAAGACAAATCAATGTGGGTATCTTTGTGGAACGATGATGCTGACAAGGAAGAAAGGAGAAAGGAAGGGCGAAGAGTCGATAACGAGCAAGCTCGCTTGCTGAGCAAAGTCCATGAGCTGAGACACTGGCACGATATTTGTAGGTTGACCGTCAACGTGGATGTTTTGGAGACGGGGAATGAAGTTGGGTGGGACTGTTACTGGCCTTCGCGGCGATGTGAGGAGGGGTAGGAAGGCAAACATTCAACGCTGATGAGACAGATGAACGTGTGGGATAGACAGCCGTGGCAACAATACCTGATCAGTAGACTATGCGTAGGAACAAATGAAGTGGCTAGCTGTCTAGCTACGAAGCGTTACGAGCAGTACGAGCACCCACGAACGTATACGACGTCCTGAGATTGTAGAGCCGGCTCAAGAGGTGATGCGTGGCCATACGTGGCCGCATCGGTTCGGAGCAGTCTCGACTGGCTGGGCACGAGTGACTTGTGTCTGCATCGGACGTCGACTATTACGTGAGCGCTGAGGGCTGAGTTTTGAAGGAGGCTAATGTTGCTGCTCGCAGGAGGAGAGGTCCGTGTCTGACAGCGAAAAGTGGTTGCAGCCATGGAAGGGTGCCGTGCCGCGTGCAGAGGGGCGGGCTGCGGCACAAAGAGGCGCAGTGGCCAAGGTGGGAGAAGGGGACCAGGTTAGCCAAGCTGCTAGCGCCTAGAGATGAGCAGAATATGGTGTCGAAGCTTGTCAGGAAGAGCTCGATGGGTCAAATGAAGGGCCCCTGTCAGCCCTACAGCGCTTTACTGTGTTGGGATGTGTGGCCAGCTAAATGAGATGGAATGAGCCAGACCCAGGCAGTCGTGGTTGCTCGGCAAGCCTTGAGCTGTCCAATCTGTGGGCTGGCTGGACTACCGTTAGCGAAGCCTATCGATCGGGATGAGAGGTAGAGCGAAGGAGAAAGAAAGGGAGGGAAGCGAGTAACGACTGTGAGAGGGGGTCGTGCATGCACACCATGCATGCGGCTGGGATTGAAAGGGTCCAAGCGCTTACGGCGGTGCTTGAGCGTGTTCCTGGTCGTGTCGAACGTAGGTGGGCTTCCAAGACGCTGTCGAGAGCTGCTGTCGATGGCGGTTCACAGACAAGCGAGTGCGAGGCGTAGTTGGGCTTGGGGCCGAACCCGCCAGCAAAGGTGATTGACTAAAGAGCGCGAGAGCTGAGCATACACTCATCACTGTTGGGACGGCTTCGATCGGCATCGTGGGCTGAATGCACTCAAATCGACGATTCGATCGAGTTAGTACTCGAGGATCAGCAGAGGGAGAGAGTCACGGATAGGGTGCGGCTGTCGACTGTCTGCAAGCTTGGCCACAAAAAAGCAAAGAATCACTGACCAGGGGCGGAAGCGCCGACTATAGAGCCAGGACTCACACGGCATTCAATGCGCTTGTTCATAGGATTTTGGGACGCCAGAGACAGGTCGAAGCTACAGGCACCCCTCTTCCAGCCCTCGGAAGTCATACCGAAGACTTCACACACCGGATCACTCTTCTCACAGCGTTGTTGAGTCGCTGCTCGGCTCGGCACTGTAAATGTCAACGTTGACAAAGCACAACGACAGCATTAAACTCGCAAGCAACGCGCACCTACGGCTGACATAGGTTATGCGCAGAAGTCTGAGTTGTGACTCAGTAGCCGCACTTGGAGCCACACTCGAAACCTCTTTGTTGCATGACGCACCGATGACCGGCAAAGAAGCCGAAGAGCCAAGGGTCGCAACAGCAGCCAGAGCAACAATCACGAATCACACTCATGGATCATGCCCCTTTTCTTTCTGTGTTCTCTGAGACCAACACTCACGACTTCGTTCGCGACTTTTTTGGATTTTCTTTTTCCGAACGGCAGGCGCGCATGCTATGCAGACAAGAGAGCATGGAAAGCTCAGGATGCGCTGCATGTCCCATTGTGCACAGCGACGCGTGTGACTCTTCGAAGAAAGGGACAAGGGTCGCGAACATCCCTCTAGTCGGTCACATGCAAGTCACGAGTGTCAGTCACAAGTGTTCCTTGTTCGGAAGGTCCGACTCAAGTTGCTTTCAGATTCAATTTCGCAACGATCCTCCAGTTGTGAGTTGACAAGTTTGATGACCTCGCTGACGCCTCTTCATCCTCAACCTGTACTTGATCTTCGGCTTGAAACGGCGGAAGGCGATGGTAAGTCAATTCTCATCTTGTACGCTCTTTAACAGAGGTAAACGCGGTTCACGTTGCTTAGGCTTTTCATTTCTAAAACAGCACTTGCGAACCTTGTCTGCAGCCATCAAGCGAGATCAAATCGTGAATGGAGTCTTCTTCGACAGCCACCTGCGTCTCCTCAATTTTTTTTGAGCTGCTTTCGTGATTAGTGCGCTTCCACATTTAAGTTGTCTGTCTCAGATGCATCGGACAAACATGCTGACAGATCTGCATGCCATGATCTTTGGGGTCGGATCAATCGTGAAAAGATAGACCAAATACTAGACAGATGCGCCACGGTTGTGGAATCACTTCAATTCATGCCCTCTTTGGCTTGAACGCTCCACCCCCTTGGCCGTTCCGGTGGCGATGAGCCAGAACTACAAAAATAGATCCGTCAAAGATGCCCAGAATGTCGTCTTTGCGCATGTAGCCTGTTCGAGCAAGCGAGAGGTCGTTAAGGTAATTTCCGTCAGTTTAGTTCACAAAGTAGGGCGCCTCTTTCCTCGCAAATGGTCGGACTCACCATCGGCCGGCCAGAGGAGCATGTACGTGCTGCCCCACTCAAACATAAAGGCAAAGCATCCGAACAGATCCATCAAATCGCGTCGCTCGCGGATCATGGCCATCGCATCCGAGAACGACAGCGCATCCTTGCCGTGACGCGTTGAATAGTCGTCCAGGATGGTCTCAAACTGGCTCTGTCGGAAATGACCGCGTCGATCGTACGACTCCGAGTCTGAGCCATGCTTGCATCGGTGGATGTTGGCGACATAGATTCGCATAAATGGATCCGGAAGCCAGTCAAGCAGCTTGTTATCTTTGCGCGGCAGCGTCGGATACGAAAAGGGGCCATGGATGATGGCTACAGCCATTGCGGAAAGCAAGAAGCCAAAGCCAAGCGAGAGGAACGCAAAGAATGTATCGGTAGGCCAGATGACACCATCGCAATCGCCATCGAAAAACGCCACGTGCTGTTGTTACGAAGGATGGATTGAACAAGTCAGTACCTGAATCTGGTGTGGGCCCACATGGCACCCGACAGATTCGTGTAGCCTCTGCCAATTCTGACCCACAACTCACTTTTTGCATGGTCGTGAGACCCTTGGTTCGGTCAAGGTAGTCCTTGCGATCACCATTGGGATCCTTCCACGTGTTTTGAGGAGTGTATGGCACTTTTGTACCTGCCTCTCCGAAGACGAGCTTGGTGTTGTCAAAGTACGGGTCGATGTCGACCTTACGAGGGATCTCGCCTTTTCCGCCTCCGTTGACGAACATTTTCAGGAGGTGAAAAGTGGTCAATGCTAGCACCCAGAGCTATCGAAGCGGTAGCAGAGTAAACGAAAGGTTACCGAAAGTTTCAGCAGAGAGACAGATGATGGCTGAGGGACAAGATTGTGGCAGGTGGACGGGTAGCGTAAGAGGCAGCGAGCATCTCGATCGGCTCAGGAGACGACAAGAATCGATTCACAATCGACACAGAGCTGAAGGCGAAAGCTAGATGCGATAAGAAGCTCAAGAGTTGTGTCAGAAGCGAAACCCAACCGGGGTGGGACTGCGAAGTGTAGGTTGGCTGAGCGCTGCGAGATGGTTTTGCTGACAAAAGCACCGCCTCTCAAGCACATGCCAAGCGTAGAGAGGCAATCCGAGCTGCGACTGTCATTCTGTAGCGGCGTCGAAAGCTACTCTATCGAGCTTTGAAGTTTTCCGCTTCGGAGCCATTTGAGGTGAGTCAGTCATGAGTGGCTAGCGACGTGCCAATCACGAACACCACAACGTATCGGTTGTGCCGAGACAGAGAACAAAGGTGCAGTAAATCACGAATACACATGACAACATCAGAATGCAAGCGTGAATCAGCAGCAATCACGAATTACTCACGACTGAATCACAAATCGTGATTACTTGACACGTTCATGGTGAGAGGATTTCGACATCATCGAAACATGCGTGAAGGGGCGGGCAGAGGTCATGCACGATGGCTGATCCTCCACGTTGATTCGTGATTCTCACACTCGTGACTCTGTGACTTGGAAACACAGCTGTGGCGCCCCCTAGCAGAATGTTGCGCTGATTCGCCATCGGGTTTCTGCAAGCTCTGTCATCGACCTAGCAGATACTTTGCCTTGCGATTTGGCCGATTGCGGAAGGAACCCTATCCCAAGCCTCTTTCGATGCATTGTCGGACGAGAGGAGGGGAGGTGATAAGCACGTAGCTTTGCCGCATTGCGGACAAGTCCCCTTGCGGACAAGTCCCCTTGCGGACAAGTAGCGACCACGCTACTGTACATTCACGATTGCTGTGGTGCTCAATTCGATTCACACAGGAGAGAGGAGAGACATCCACACAATACAAGCCACCAAGGACGGCAACCAAGCATCAAGATCGCAAAGTGCCTTGTATCTGAATTGACTGATGATTTCAGATCTAGTCCGCGTTCGTGACTGGGCCCGTGTGAGAGCGGTGTGTCACTTGGAGGCCTTTTCGTACTCGCTGTAAAGCTTCTCGAGCTGCTCTTGGTCAATCTTGTCGATCTTTGGCTTGTCCAGTTCTACTTGGTCGGTGAGTTGAACAGAATCACCAAGCAGGGCTTTGCAGACATCGAGCAGAAGTTCCTTGACGCCGTAATTAGCATTGGACGAGATCTCGCGGTAAGGGAGCTCCTTCTTGCGTGGGAATTCGATCGCTTCTGGCTTGATATCTCGGCCCTTGATGTCGTCTGCCTTTGTACCGACGACTAGGATGGGTAGGGGCTCGCTGCCCTTGCGTCCGTTGGCCTTGATAACAGCGTCGTACCAGTCCTCCATGGCTGTGTAGCTGTCCTCTTTGGTCAGATCGAAGAACACGATGGCAGCATCAGCTGTTCGGAAGAAGCCGTCGTCCGGTAGACCGCCCTTTGCGTGCAAGTTGGTGTCAAACAGTCGGAGCGTCACCGACCCGGCCGAGGTCTGAAGCGTCACGGGATACTGGGTTGTCTTGAGCGCCTTGATCTCCTTTGAATCCGCTTTGGCCGACTTGACGCGCGTGGCAAACGTAGTCTTGCCCGTGCCAAACTGGCCTGCCAATACGACTTTGAACTCTTTAGCGCTTGCCATTTTCGATGGATGATATGTATTCTGGACGAGGGTGAGAGATGAGGTGCGAGCAAGTTGGTGGAAACGGATGCTTGCAAGACTGGAATTGAACTTTCCAGCGGCGATTCACGAATCAGGCCCCTCCACTCGTGACTCTTGACCGACGAGCTGAGATTTGCGGTTAACTAGTGCACACGTCGTTATTTTTTGCGAAGGTTGGGTTTCGTTGCACCGTGCCAACTACAAGCTAAACCATTCCAAGTTAGCAAAAGGAACTCTAGACTAAGAATCAGACTTGGGTTGTATTCGTCAACTGTGTTGCGTGAGAATTGATTGCCGAGCTTGGCTTTGGCAGCGAGCATCCACAATTCCCGATCCGTGATTTCTGAAAATGGAATCGTCGCTGACTGTCCCCCGAGTGTGCGGCACCCTCCACTCCCACTCTGATCGGGCATACATTCTATTCGTGATTGTTTTGCGATTTACGATAAGTTATACGATTATGATGGATGATAGAATTTCGTGATTTGCTGACAGCGTGATGCCTTTGTTCAAAGTCAAAGGGTCTGCGTGGCTTGAAAGGGGTCCACAAGAAAGACCCGAGTTTGAGCCTCGTAGCACGCAGCAGCACGGACCGTGGAGGGACTGTATCACCTCATCAAGCTTCCTGCACTCGCCCACATAGCAAAGGCAGGAGCACAGGAGGTGTGGTCTAGATACTGCATCATACGAAACGAGGCAGTCCGCCTCTTGACACCGTCGAGGCATCCGACTCGAGAGCTATCCAAGTTGATCGTAAGCGACCCGGGAAACATGCACCATACCCTACTTTAAGCCTTAGTGTACCCCCACTCACTACCTTCGATCGCATCTCCACAGCCGACAGAAAGCCCTCCTTGTCTGGGCGTATCATCTCGACATGTTGCTGAACAGCTTGCTCGTAACGCTGGTCCGACATGGAGAGTCGCAAGACAACCACCAAGGAATATGGGCAGGCTTCAGAGATACACCTCTCACCACCAACGGCATCAACCAAGCGAGAGCATTAGGCCAATCGTTTGCCAATGTGCCGCTCACAGCCATCTACTGCAGCGACTTGAAGCGCGCTGCCATGACGGCCGACGAGATCCTCAAATCCAATCGCTCCATCCCACCGCCTCCGTTGGTGCAGTCCAAATCGCTCCGAGAGATCAACTTCGGACAAGCAGAGGGTCAAAGCTATGCGCACACCGAGTGGATGCAAGGCTCAATCGGGCACGATGCGCGCAACTTTCGCTTCCCTGAAGGCGAATCGCTCGAAGAGGTCAATGCCAGAATCGCAAAAGCAGTGCGTCAATTCATCCTTCCGCGCATCGAGGCGCTGCGCAGGAAGCCTCCGACGCACAGCGCCGCTGTCGGCGACGTCATCCACATTTGCATTGTCGCCCATGGTATCGCTATCGCCGAGCTTTTGCGCGTCTTTATGGCGCTCCACGATGGCTCTGCTTCCGAAGCGTGGCCAGATCCAAAGTCTTCATACCAGCGAGTACGTCTCGACAACACCGGTTGGTCTCGTCTTGAACTAGCGGTGCCTTTTCAAAGCGATGACGAGCAGCTCGCTGTACCAGCACCTACCTTCACCGCCGAATCACATCCCAACCCAACTGCATCGACAAGCCAACCAGGCCCGCCGTCTTCCTCGCGCCCTGGCGCGCAATCAGAATACAATGACTTTGGCGAGATACAGGCGGATCTTGTCGAGCGCCCTGTCGACGCAACATCCAAGATGGCCAGCAAGCCGGCTCTTACACCTTCCGAGTCTGCCGCCCGCCCTGTGTATGTGCGTATCTTGTGCCAGAATCAGACGGACCATTTACGCGGCTTCAACGCTCAGCAAGGTTCCGTCAGCTCGAGTGCTAAGACCGTAGCTCATCTGGCTGGTGGTGGCGGAACACCTAAGCCATCAACCGGGTCAGGCTCTGCATCAGCAGCTACAATGACAAATCAGTCGGCAATGGCGGCATCAGCAGCTACAGTTGGAATCCCTCCTTCGGTGACCCTCGCCTCGATCTCATCCAATGCGACCAGCTCCAACGCTCACCCCAATACCAGCTTGAGTCCTAGCACGCCCGCGCCCGGCGCTTCCGGCTCTTCCAACGGCGCATCCAAGAATTCAATGACCACGCCGGCATCAACACGCAGCCTCAGCTCGTATGATGCTAGGATGATGGCGCGAGAACTTGAACGCGCTGGTGCGGCTTCCATGCTCGCTGGATCCGAAGCAGGTTCCATGGCTGGCTCAACGGGCTACCACGCATCTTCCACTTGCGTGTCAGCGCTAGCATCCGATCGACAAGGTTCAGTTGGCGGGTATACGGTTGGGTCTGGTGCGAGCTCGACGCCGAGCGGAGCCCTTGACCGCGGCAGTTTCCCCTCATCGCCGGGCGTTGGTGGATCGATGGGCGCACCCCACACCTCGGGCGCTCAGCTAGGTGGCCCCTACTGCCAGGGTACGCCAGGCGGCCTTGCAGGCGCGACATCGCCGAATCCGGCTGGAGTGGGCATTCCCGTAGGTCCTGGCACTTGGTCGGATACATGGCAAATGATATGCATAAGGGTGCTGCCTCTCTTCAATGGGGAGGCGCTGCGCACGAGCATCGAGGAGCTCAACGAGATGGTCAGTCTTCATGTGCGAAAGACGCTGGATCGTGGCCAGGCGCACGCGATTGAATCGCTCACGCTCGATCTTATGTCGCTAACGTCGACCGGAACTTTGACGCTCAACTCCAAGCTTCAAGCTCTCGAAGATACGCGTCTGCTATTGCGACTGGTAGAGGTCTGGACGTTTTTCCTGGGTCAAGTACTGCCTTACTGCGAGGCGTGCTTCCTTCCGTTGCAGACCGATCCCACGCTGCGCAGTCTGATTGCCGCCTCAGCTTCGTATAACGAAGCAGCAGCGGGCGGGACAGGAGGCAATGGTGCGGGACCTTTCAGCTCAAGCACCAACTTGACGCAATCGGGTGCTGCAGCTATTCTTTCGAGTGCAGGCAGTGTCCATGCCGACCTGCAACGCATAGACGTTCGAAAGATTGTACTCATCGTCTTTCGCGATCAAGTGCTGATGCCTATCTATGAAAGACTGTTGTACCTGTTTGCGCATCTCACGGAGCTCGACCCGTCGTTTTCAGCGAGCGAAGAGACGAGCAATACTGCTGGCGGCGGCGATGACGGTATCAAGCAAGTATCGTTACGTCTGCTGCAGATGACGAGCGTGCTTGCCAGCATCCTAAGCGACGACGAAGCGCAGGATGCGATGGACAACCTTCTTCGTGCTCTTCGGCTTGGATCCAAGAGCGCTTCTGCTGGACGCATTCGAGGTGCTGGTGAAGGCCAGGGGGTTGGTGGCACGTCGCCAACGCACAAGAACCACCGTCGAGGATGGATGGCGCAAAAAGCTCGCAAACACGGCGCGGCACTAGGTTTGGAAGCGGATGGGAGCGTCTTTGGTAGTACAAGCGGTCTGCCTACTTTTTCGCAAATGAGCCATGACGGCTTTGGCAATGGAACGCATCGACCAGTCTTGACGCGACCGAGCCAATTGACGAGCCTCCGAGATGCACTTGGCGCTCGGTTTGGACCAGAGATGACCGAGGACGAGTATCTGAGCTCTCTTCGATCGCCCGCGGGTTCGCCTGCGATTTCGACAGGTGGACAGCCAGAAGCATCATTCACGTCTGTAGTGGAACAGAAGCCGTCGCGGTTGGGGGCAGATAAGCGAGCAGCACAAATGCGAACAGCCGATGATGATTCTGACTCGACGCCGATGGCAGCTGCACGAAATGGTCTCGCTGCCTCTCTAGACACTCATGAGGGTGAGCCAGCTGTGGCAACAACAGCGCTGGCAGCGTGAATTCGCTCTGCAATCGCACGCCATAAGATTCGTCCAACATTGTATTACTGGCAGCATCCTCGCCCGACGCTCGAAATACATGGAGCCATGACAGCGATAATCACGAATGTATATTTGTCAAAAAAGCTGCAGTCTGTGCGCTTTTTCAGATGGCGACCAGCGTCAATCTGAGTTGGAAAAGGTATGGGACAAGTAGTGCACGCAAGTCGCCGGAAGAGAGAGGCATGAATTTTGTACCAACTTGGATGAGCGGGTATTCGTCAGCGTACTGTCATGCATGTTCGGAGTTTGTAGTGATACTTGGATGCGTTTGATCACCACAAGCATAGCAACAGGTCACAAGACGGATTACACTTGTGACTGAGCGGGCCGTAGCGCTGACTTTGGTACGCGCCGAGGGTGGAAAGTAACATGCAATCGTGAATGGTGCGGTGCAAGTTGCGCATGGATGGAACATCATGTACGATCCAATCGTGAAGGTCGAGTCGATCAACTGATAAAGTGAACAGTAAGAGCCAAGCTCTCTAGCTTTCAAGTTTGGTCGGAGTTGCATCTGCACCATCAAAGGCGAGACGGCATCCATCGTGAATCACGAATCACGGATCACGAATGTCGACACTACTGTACCACGTACAATCGTGAGTGCACATGGCACAAAGACAAAAAAAAAATCAAAATCGTCACTCGCGCGGCTCAAACTGCTCATCGGCGTTTGCAAGACCGAAAACACCGATACGGGAAAGTTGACAGCCAATCGTGAATCGTCAATCGACGTGCAGCTTTCGTGTTTGGCACGCTACATCGTGAGCCGTGAGCCGTGAGCCATGAATCGTGGGTCGTAAATGGACCGCATCATCTGCAAGAATCCCTTCTGAATGAGCACTGACTGACAACGTGGCGGCTCTCTACACCGAGGTTTGGCCGCCTAAACCCAAGCCAATCCAATCCAATCCAATCCAATCCAATCTCAGCTGAGTACAAGCCCGAATAGGAGCAACGTGCTGCAGATGACAGCTGACAGTCACGCTCTAAACAATGGTGAATGAGCGCGGAGCAAACGGTCTTGGTGCGCGCAACCCCAAGCGTACAAGTGTGTGCATTGGAATAGATTAGGCAATGTTGATCCGCTGCGGCGGGGTAACCCTGTGCCCATGTTGCCAAGTTTCGTAGACAAGTACCAAGGATTTGCATGTGTGCGACGAGTGGTGAGTGTTGATTCGTGTCTCAGGCTGCAAGCTGAGCTGCAGCTCTGGCTCGCGTGGTCCATCCGATGACGGACCGCAACAACGTCCAACGATCAACGATCAGCGTCCATCGTTTACTTGATTGATGATGGTGTGTCACGAATATATCAATTTTGGCGGCATTTGATTTAAACAAAGTTGCATGAATTACACTCATCAAGGCTCATGCAGCTCGTGGCTGTCTGAAACCCATGTGCTTTATGGCTGCTTTGGCTTTATGGCTGCTTTGGCTTTATGGCTGCTTTGGCTTTATGGCTGCTTTGGCTTTATGGCTGCTTTGGCTTTCATGACTGCCGTGTGTTGTGCTACATCCGTGATGGGTGATGGGCACCTGTCCGTGTTACTCTGTGCCAAGCCAGTTCTTGAGTGGTTTCAATATTTGACAACACCAACATCGACGCACGACGGACCGCTCTTCCGTCAACGCCCAATGTACCCCTTCTTTGCCACTATGGCAGCATTGAGAGTAGGTTCAGACCCTCATGTCATTCGCCCTCCGTGATTCACGATTCGATTCTCCCCGCTTAGCTGCCTAAACAGAAATGTCAAGGCCAAGTACCCAAATCGCGCCACCACAATCGTGAACCTTGCTGCTCAACGGCGCCACGTTGGCCGACTGATGGGCATGGACATGCTTGGTCTCGCTCATCATCACACCGAGTACGCCGTGGTTTCGCCGCTCGTCTGCAAAATCGAATCGGATGAGAACAAAATCGAGATCTGCTCACTTCTCATCACCCGCATCTCCTGCCAAACTCCGCTCTTGCGCACCCTCAACATTCGTGATTCATTCAACTGTGGTGTCTTTCCTCCCAACTTTGACTGGCTGATCCTATCTTGCAAGCGCCGAGACGAGCTACTTGCCAGATAGGGCACCCAAGAATCCAACCAGCAGTCAACGTCTTTCTGGACTGGGTTGGCCAGTTAATCGTGCTAGCAACGACGATGGGTTAAAAAACACAGCCTCTCAATGTCTCACTTCGGTAACCAGGTCTGACAGAGAGGCTCGAGAGCAATTGCCGGATCTTGCTTATGTCAATGTGCCAATTCGAGACACTTTGGCTTCTACACAGGGTGCGGCTCCCCACCCTACCGAGCCCGACTGCAATCTACCGATGCGCTTCTGGGTCGCGTCACCAGCTCGGCTGGATATGCAAGCTCTACAGTTGTACCGCTGTACAGATTCGAACACCTTCGCATCTCCGCTCGTCAGACTGCATTCTCAAACCCTTGTCATGCGTGTTCCAGCTACGATCTTGTCGTATGCATATCCATGTCGTCCGTACATCTAGTGGGGGGGAGCAAGCAGCGTGAAGCTCCTCTCACATGAGCCAACTCACTTGGTCTTGCCAGACCTTCCTTCTTCTTGTCCCGTTTTTCTCCCTTCTGATGCCTCTGCTTTCGTCCCGTCACACCACGTCGGAGTGCTACTCTGATCTTGCCCATCTTATCGTCTTGCATCAACCACTTTGGCCAAGACATCCGGACTGCAGTGCAAAAATCAAACACTCATCGTTCCTGGCAGCGTGGCAATGCTCTGAACCGTCCCAGTCCAGTCAAGAGTCATGCCAACCCTGTCTTGTCTTCTACGGCCTACCATGCTAGATTAGTAGCCAAATCTTGTTGCCGATCAGGCGCAACTGGTTCTCTTCCACTATTCATCCACGTCTTGCAGCATCTCTCGCTTTTGCTCCCACTCTACCTCGACTTGTAACTCGTCTATTCGGCGTCGTCTCCCCATACATCCGCAGTGATCGCCGTCTTGCACTGCTCGCCTCAAGCTTGAGCTTTTCATCTGTTGGCAGCTTCAGTGTAGGCGCACCTTAGCCTACGCTCCGTTCAAGCTTTGAGCAAGTCCGCCTAACGGGTTGCCCTCGAAAGCCACCTTGGGTCGGCTTGTAACTGTCTGCTGACTCGAACACTTGGCTCAGCTCGCTCATTTTCTGTTGTGCTAAATATCGCGACGGCGCAGTGCAAGCGTTGTAGGTATTCTTCCATGGGGTTCGCGCTTGACCGTTTGCGCATGATGAGCATGGACGATTTCGGTTTCTTCTCGGAAGCATCGAGTGCGGCGCGCGCCGGGCCATCCTCATCTTTAAGCAGCTCCAGATCGCGTCCTCCTGCGCAGCATGGCTTTTATCAGAGCGGCGCATGTCAGCAGAACGACGATGCATGTCAGAGACAGGTGCAGGCGACCATGCAGCCGCTAGGCCTTCAGCAACAACACTGGCTTCAACAGCAGCAGCAATTCAAGTATCCGCACAGCTTGAATCCGTTCGATTCAGCTGCAACTGAGACGGTCCCGCTCACGCATACACGCTCCGATAGCGAAAGAGCAACCGCATATAGGCCCACCACTCCGAATAAACGAGGATCTAATCTTGCATGTCTCAAATGCCGTGCTATCAAAGTCAAGTGCCGGAAGACCAACCCCAACGACCCACGCTGCTCTCGGTGTAATCGCCTGGACCTCTTTTGCGAATTCCGCGAGCATCATCGTGGCAAGAAGCTCGAAAAAGTCATCGCTGACGAGAATCGGCTTGTCACCCTGAATCCAGAAATGCTGCTCCGGGCACGACACGATATGCTCGGCTGTAGCAGCTACCCTCTCAACCTCGACTTGGCTTCCATGGCTCTTTCCGACAACGCACAAGATGCAACGTACTTCGCAAAGCCTTTTGGCTGCTCGAGTCAGCCGTTTCCAATATGGCTCGGCAGTCCGGCGCACAGTGGCGCCACAGAGCTCGTAGCTTGCGCTTCAACCAACCCTGTACGAATGGCTTCGAGCGTCTACGACGATGTGTTGCAGATCAACGCGTGCAGCTGGACAGACGCCTGCTACCTGTTCAGCCTGTTCATAACGCAGCTCAACCCCATCTTGGCCTTGTTGGATGCAAACCTTCACAAGGTACAGTATACGCGGGAGCAATCGCCCATCCTGTTCTCCACGATACTTTGTGTCGCCAGTCGATTTTTTCGTCCCTCGCTGCATTCGCAGTGCCAAGCGGCAGCTGCAGCCATCCTCAGCTTGGCATCCAGCCGCCAAGTGTGCAGCATCGACCACATTCAAGCGTTGATTGTCTCGGCCATCTGGGCGACACCGGGCGATCCTTCGAGGTCCGAGTGGATCGCAGCTGCTATTGCGTATGCCTACGAGCTTGGCTTGTGCTTTTCCCTTGATGCAGCAATGCCAATCACCTCGGCCGTTAAGCCGTACACACCACCTCTGGCGCTCCATCTGCTGGACGCGAACCATCAGTCAGTCGTCTTGCGAGTGCAGCAACGCACCTGGATCCAACTGTGTCTTCTCGAGTTGAGCCAGCAAACCGATTCCCAACGCGCATCCATGCCAAAACGTCCCGAGCTGATCGCTCAACATGACTTTCCCAATGTCCGCACTTGGTACCAACTGCATCACTTGACCATGTCGGCATATGACACGCGTCTAGCGTACCAGCTCGACATTGCTCTCTCGCAACGAAATCTGGATCGACTTGCAGCATCGATACAGGCCAATACGGCGGCGGCGACGATCTCGCAACACGAGCTGAGCAATAGCATCGACATGCTTTTGGTGCAAGAGCGAGAGTGCTTCGCGACGTGGTTTAACGTTTTAGGAGAAGAATACGTCGCACGATACGCCATGGACCGTTACAGCAGCATGGAAGCAGGATTCGTGTTGCTTTTATATCGCTTTGGACGAGCGGTTCAGTTACATTCGATCGCGTCGAGCTTTTCTAGCTATGCTTGCTGGGCAAGACCACTACAAGAACGTTGGTTAGCCACGGCGACCGAACTGGCATTCAGAGTGCTCGACTACTTCAGCAACAAGATCCTCGACCAGGACAGCACATCGTCATCGACGCTTCGTTTCAGCCCACAGTACATGGCTTCTGGATGTCTTGCTGCTGCCCGATGGGTGCTGCACCCTTCGTACAACTTGCAGAATATGCTGCGCGCTCGAGAACGTATCAGCGAGACCATGCGTTTGCTTGCTCAGCCACAGTTCTATCCGGATGGCATTCGCTTAGCGACCTCGAATGAGTTGACAGGAAAGTTGGACCATGCACTTCGATCGTTGATGAGCGATGCTAGAATGCTGCTCTCTCCCGGTGCGAGTACGGGTGAGGAGCAAGCACGTGCGCAAGAAGCCAACTTGCAGCAACAGCAGAATGGAGGTGCGCTCGACATGCACGACTGGGCGGATAGACGTAAGCAACGACGACGCAACTCGAACGCGTCATGCACCACTCGGATCGATGTGGGCAGTATTGGCAGTACAAGCGGGATGTCAGAATATACGGGATCCGATCGCGGTGGTGCAAATGAACCATCTCCATTCGCTCGATCTACTGACACTGGGGCGAATCTCAGCATCGACTTGCGTCTGAGCGACTCCAGTTGGCCTACATCGCTAATGTTGGCAAAGCAGGGTTCGTGGACCCCGAAATCGGAAGGGGGATTCAACATGCCCATACCATCTTCGTCGATTTCTCCGTCCACCTCGGAATGTTCGGCCATGTTTTCGCTTTCAGCGCCTACATGTACGATGCCGGATCTTGTCAATATCGCGTCCTACGGATGTGTAGCGCCAACCACGGCGACAATGACGACTCCGCCACTTAGCGTCGTTAGGTCCGGAGATGTGATAGCACCGATTGCGAGCGATTTGAATGCGCACCCGCATCCCTTACGCTTGAAGCGTGCGTTTGGTGACTGTCAATACCTTTCTTCGGACTATACCCATCCGGAGTATGATGATCTTGCACATGGTACGCGCAAGGATTGGGTTGAACCCACGCTTCGGACCGCCAGCTCTGCGCCCCAAAACTCGCACGCTGCGAACGCGCCACAGCCATTTGCGATGGAGCCGCAGCCCATCGCGATACCGCCGCCCTTCGACACGCATCACTTTCGGCATGACGCTCGCAACCACGCGCACCAACAACCCGCGTTCTGGCACCCACACGCACTAGATGCCTCGCTCAACATCAACTTGCATGCAAGCGGCGAATCCACCTCTCGCGATCTGCTTGAACATCCTCTGCACGGCCCTGGCTAGAAATGGTACTAGATGTGGGTTCATCATGCGCGAAATTGGTGGATATTCTGTGTTCTCAATGCCCGGCTGAGAGTACTGCGGGTTCGATGGCAAACTCACACGGAAGTGTATATACAGCCAAGCCTAAAGTGTGTACGCGTGTGTGCGTGTATGAGGGTCTAAGAATCCTTTTTCCTGGAACTCGAGACGAAGACACCTCAAGGCAAGGTCTGAACAGCGCTCAGTGGATCAAGCCCGAGGTGCGCATCTGGGCGACGGAGAAAGGCATTTTCTGCCAGATGACGGGTAGCTACGACTCGAAGCAACACGGTCGCGTCGCGGATGAATCGTTCGCCCCAGGACAAGACGCGAGCGCTCGTCATGCAGAGATCACTCGCAGCGAGATCCTGGCCATATGCCATTCGTGATTCGCATTCGTGGTTCGGGCGGCGGCGTTCCAGATCAACCCAAGCAAATCACCAATCACGAATCGTGAATGTCGCAAGCGATCTTTTCACCATTTTCTTGCCTTCAACAAGACTCGCGACTCGTGACTGCCAAGAATTAACACGGGTCTTCACCCCTAATCTGAATCACAATCACGACTTATTCTCAACTGCTTAAGAAACAGTCTGGTGACAAAGGTGCGCAACATATTCGGGAGTTGGTGGCTGCTGTGTGCGTACGGGTGGGCTGGCTCGAGTTAGCCGACGATCTAGGAGAGCGAGCGTGCGATGCGACATACGCGTGCAAGAGGCAATTTGAAAGGCGGTTGAGATGGGCACATCATCCACAGTCTTGTGAGACAGGTAATCGTGGATTGTATGTTGATTAGCATGGATGGTAGTGTGAAAGCATGAAACTCAATTGTCCGTGATCAAGAGATGGAAATACGATATGGGTCAAGACGATGATGAGGAGATTGGTAAGGATGTGTGATAGCGTATGCTGTCTAGCTCAATCCGGCAGCGTCCGTGATGACGCTGAGACGGTGAGGCGTCATGTGCGGGTATTCCCAGAACATGGCCCCGCCCTTCCAGCCGTTCTGGACGGCGATGTTCAGGCAACCGCCGAGCACACTCGGTTTCATAAACCCATCATCTGCATCGCTCTGCCACGCGGGCTTACCGACGACCAACTTGTCCAGGGGGACACCGGCGTACTTGTTGATCTCGAACAGACTTGTGAGCGGAAAGTTGTCAGCGGCGTTCCAAATGAGTTGGTCGCAAGTGTTGTAGTTCTGCTGGTTGTAGAACTGGACGTTGTACCAATCGATCAGGTCGCCCACTTGGCTGTGGATGTATGCGTAGCCGTTCGGGTACATTTGAGCGTTGAACCACGGTGCTACGGGAGCGTGCGTGATAATGTAGTCGGGCGAAGGCAGTTGGTTTCGCAGCGATCGTGTGAGCTCGATCAACCACTCGCTCGATTTTCCTTGAGCGAACAGCTCCATCTCTTCGTAATCGACATCGACTCCATCCAGACCGTTTTTCTTGACAAAACTCGCAATCGTCCTGCCCAACGCAGTAGCGTTTTTGCCCATACTCTGCGGGGTATCGGTAGCACCAAACACGGAAACCATCAATTTCATCCCTGCTCCAGCGTACCGACTCTTGAACCACTTTTTATCCGCATCGCTCTTGGCCGCGAACTTCTGCGCGTTGTCAGCCACTCCAAACTTGACTGTCCAGAAAGCCAGGTTGAACACGTTGAAGCCCGTGATGTTCCAGTAAGGCGGAGCACCAAACGATTGGCTAGCGACGTCTTGGTCTCCGTACAGCACGAAGCGCGGTGCCGAGACAGAGTCGGTGTCAGCAGTGGGGAAGCCCGAGTCGAGCAGTTTGACGCCAGGAGCCGACTTGATTAGCTGCACAGTCTTGTGCGATTCGCCGAACAGCGACGTGAGCGCCGACCACACTGAGTGCGTGACGCGTGACGGGATGCTGTCATCGTAGAACTCGGCGGCAGGTCCAGCGAGGCCGTTGTAGCCGTTGTACAGGCTCTGCTCGTGAGGCACCGCCGAGACAGAGCCAAGATTCGCAAATGCAGCAGCAGCTACGGCAAGAGCTACGCCAGGTGTGTTGGCTCGCATGTTTGCTGATCGCGGTGACCGAGAGGGGTGTCAAGAGAAACGGTGTTGTGCGAATGCGTAGCTGGATCCGAAAAGATATGTGCGGTCCCGAAGAACAGGAGATGTGCGCGTTGGACGTAAAACGGAAGCAGCTGAGAGGATCGAGTGCAGAGGAGTGGCGCAGAGAGCAAAGCTCGATGGGGAAACAAGCGAGTGCCAATCAACTCGAACTCGCCTCTTCTTATACCTTATCACAAGTACGTTGGCATACCGAGTGCGCTTGGACATCCCGCTCAAGCGCGCTCACGGACGCTTGGCTCCCGCTCTCGAGGCCGGTGCGGTAGCACCGCTCGAGGCAGTCGGTTCTTTCGAGAATACGAGCCCCTGCAACAGCCTCGCATCACTACTCGTAAATGCACATGGTCAGCGAGCCGCACTGAGTCTAGCTTTCAACTCCACGGCGCATCTTGACAGCTGTGGTGCAAATAAACAGAAAAACCCCAAGCGGGAAACCGCGGCAGGGCGGCAAAAGAAATCCGCCAGGTGTAGAATTTCTCTGCGGAGTGTCAATCACAAATCACAATTCGTGAACAATGGTTCGTGATCTTGCCAGGCGGCTGTCATTCACAATTGATGGGCTGGACTGACTCGCAACACGCCATCGTGAATTCACGATCGCTCACGGCTTCTGTTTGGCCAGTGGCCTTCTCGAGACGCTGGTCGGAATGGCTGCCCTCTTACCTTGGTTTAAACGCTCGCGCACATGAAAGAGCACGCTTTAAGCGCTCCCGACCGGACAAGGGTCAGTGATTTGAACCACGAATGCTACGAATGCTAGCCTAAGTTTATTTGGCTCAACGTAGACACAGTGCGCAGCGTGGTTCCCGGCCAAGCGTACAGACCTACTCGGCCAATGCCAGACAATTAGGTTGGCATGGGCTTACTTCCTGCTCGGTAACGAAAGCCAATCTGCTGCGATTTGTGATCTCGAACTCCGATAGCACTAATGTACGGGAGCTCGTACTCTATCGTTCCATCGAGGTGATTGTGTGAGGGCAGCCGTATCACGTTGCTAGAGATGTTGAAACCTGCTTACAGTTGGCACGCTGCCGAGCAACGATGAGTTCGACATGCGGCTTGCTTTACCATGACTGTTCAAAGCGTTTCCAAGGAGCAACAGCAGATGCCGTTGCCGTTGCAGACGATCTTTGCTGCGAGCAAGAGAGATGTTCAATACGCCGATGAACGGCGGAGCTCCACACAGACACCGAGCACTTTCACATCAGCTGGTACCTTGCACATGGATCTGCGTGATGCGCTTCGCTTCGAGACGGCCACAGCAACCCAACTTAATGTTATTGCACACAAGCCAGGCCAAGCCCAAACGATTCGTGATTGGTTCCCTTTGACGATTGCGCACTTGAGTCACAGAGTGTTGTACGAAAACCTTCCTATTCGAGTCGAGCCATGGTGCATGCAAAGGCAAATCCAATCCAATCGTGGATTCCACGCGCAAGCCCACGCTGATGAAAATTCACGATTCTCGTGTCAGCTTCCGCATTCCCATCACGAATTACGAAATACGGATCGTGAATATCTGACTCTTGCCAAATCAAGCGCAAACCAACACGCAAAGCACTCTTGCACGGCGTGTTGAACGATGCTCCAACATTCGTCATTTAAAACGCCGCGCCAGTGTGTACACATCGGCAGATCGGATCGTCATTTCCCGATCAGATCGGCAGCAGCACAGTCGACTCTTATGACCCACGTCTATCACGCTCGCACAACATGGCTCGACATGCTTGAGATTGCGTCTTTTGCGTATGGCATGCGACAACTTCAGACGAGTGGCAGCTCGCTGTTGCGTCCAAGGCATAGGAAACAGAGGCGAACAAGCAAGCTTGGGTCAGTCGTCGCAACAATGGCGTCAATGAACAATGAAACGTAGCTGGGTCACGCACGCACCTTGGCTCGGTTCGGCGTGTGGCAGGATAGTAAGTCGACCAAGTGAAAGCATTGCCGGAACGGAAAGAGCCCGGATTGACCACGTGACACCCTTCGTAAGTCAACTCGTACCGATCGTATGCGTCTGCCAGTACCAACTGTTGCACGGCGATTAAAAAAGGAATCAGTCAGTCCAAGATACTCTGAGCATGTTCACCACTTGATCTGGCGATACTTACCGCAGTGGGCATGGGATATAGGCTCAAAGCATGGTCGTGATCCCACAGCACCGGGCGGATCCTCTGCGCCAACGGCACCAGATGCGCCTGGTCCAAAACGGTCGAGACCAAAAACTTTTTCAAATCCCTCTCTTCCCTTTCCCTCTGCTCGCGCTCCTGTTCTTGCGCTTGGTCTTTGATGCGCACCGTGTTCCTCAGCATCCTGGTCATCATATCGTCGCGATACACCACAATCTGTTGTGAAAAATAGGAAATCCGACACGGATTCGACGCCAAATGGATCGTCGCATGCATCGTTTTTAGTTTTGACACCAACGGCTCGACCAAACCCTGAGGCAGCGGAGGACGTGGAACGAGCGATGACGCGAACGGATCTTGCGGTCCTGGAACTAGAATGATATGGCTGCTGCGAACTATGGCTGGGAATCTGGAGAGCGTTTCAGCGAGCGATGCAAATCCAGCTTTGTACCTATCCACCGTATCGGCTGACGAATACTGTTGACTTGCAAAGTTGCCACACAGCATCAAAGCGAATGGGATAAAATCCGCATCCACGTACCCCTGAAGAACTGTAGCGAACGCCGCCATGGTCTTGGGATGATCCAGATGCAGATCTGAAAAGATCACAAAGCACAGATCCGAGTGATTTGCTTCGTGAACTTGAAATGCCGCCTCTTCCTTGACCGAGATCGCGCCTCTCCAGGGAGCTCTTGCAGCTACACGGCTCGGTGCGCCGGCTGGCTCAAGAATCGGAGTCTGCGGTGGTCCCAAGAAATCCGTATGTGCGTGCATCGATCTCGCCTGTGCACGCGTTTCGCTCGGCGGGTGACCAAGAGCAAACACGTGGATACGCTCTTCCACTGTGTACTCGCCTTCGACGAGGATCAAGCTTCCTTCGGTGAAAATGCCTTCGCCCGGAATCGCGTCGTGCAGATCCAAGCCGACAGTTCCATCAGCATCTTCGAGTTCATACCGTCCATCAGATGAAGTGCTGAGCATTCCGAAGAGCAAAAATCGTTGTCCTTGTCGTCCGAGCAAGTTCTTTGTCGAGGTGAGCTTCATGAACCCATCGGCGAGGTTTTTAGATGATGATGCGGTGGCGATGGCGAGCGGAGGGCAAAAGTTTTCGTTTCTCAAAATCACGCCTTTGAGGATATGGTAACGCTGACGCGCGAACGTCGATCGTGTCGATGCAGTAGGCAGAAGCGTCGCGGAAAGGGTTGTTGGCTCAAACACTTTACGGATCGGATCAAAAGTGAGTTTGGGCTGGGTAAAGGCCGAATGTACACCAAAGTACCGATGTGGATCTGGAAGTTCTCCGTCCGTCAACTCGTGTGCGTGTCGATGGACGCCATTTGCTGTATCTCGCACTGCAGCCTGAGTCGCATGCGCGGCAGAATCAGCTACAACCAGCCTCGAGTAGACCGTTTCCAGCGCTGCTGCTGTTACCAGATCGGACGAACCCTCTTGGTCATCAGGACCATCCTTGCCAGTGGAAGCTAGCGCTTTGGAGTGAGATCCAGCATTGGAATCAGCATTGGTTTGGCCATCAACGATACCCTGTGCAAGCGCTTCGATTGCCTCCTCCCACTCTAGTGGCTGTTGCAGCAGTCCATGATCCGCGAGCGTCGAAGTGATGAAGGCGATGGCTGATGAATGGAGCTGTAGCGAGTGCTTGGTGGTAAACACGCGCAGGATGGTTCTGCGCAGTTCTGGCGGTGGAACCACTGGTGTGTTTGCCATCCCAGCGAGGTGTCAAGAGACTGTAGTGGTCAGGCGAGACAGAAGCGGTATCGTCCAAAGTGTTCAGAGACAGGGAGAGGTGTTGTTCTTTTCTGTTTATGAAAGCCAATCGTGAATTCACTCGTCACTTTTCGGCAGCCAAACGTGAAACCACGACAGACGACGCACGCGTCTCCGCGAAATCACTTTACGCGACTTGACACGGTGCGAAAGCGAAACCGAAATCGGCACACGCACACGCCAGAGTCCCGATTCACTTTGGCGCTTGGACAAAAGTGGAGCGCGCCAAGAGACATGGTCCAAAGTGTCGAGCTTGAGCGGCGGATCGTGTATATGCTTTCATGTGACGCGGTCAGCATGATGGCGTTGATGCAGCCCGACAATCATGCGGGCAGGAGCATTCGTGATTGCGATACTTGGCAGTCCAGGTCGCTACATGTCTCGATTCCAACGTATGGCTGACGCTTCGACGCGAGAGATGCACCCACTGGAGGTGTGTTAGACGCTTTCTTATCCACCCGACGCAACTCTCAACGTCAATGAACACGATCGAGCCACGAAAGAAACGTTTGCCAAAGGAAGCCTTGACGTCGAAGGCGCAGATGTGGCGATCCTGTGTGCCGACAATCACGAATGTTCCAGCGTATGAATTGGGTCTGACAATCACATAGATCCATCCGTGATCGTGCATGTGATGGATTATCCATGATCATAGGCTAACTGAACATTCCCATCCGAGTGTACTACGACCAACTCAGCTTCAGAGATATCAAGATTCAGTCAAATTTGTAAGTCAATGCCAAACCGAGCCTGGAGTTGTGCGAGTTGGTGGCAAAGCAAAACATTCTGCTCGAGGTGGAGAGGCTGAGCGAGGTTATGCCAAACCAAAGCATCATGCAATGATTTACATTCATGTCAACAAGCATCTCTAGAAACGTTTTTACTTGGCTGCTCTTTCTCACTTTTTTTTGTCAACGTGCGCTTCTGGCCAAGCAGTTTGTTGCTAGCCAGCTTCAAGGTGGAATCAGACGTCTTCCGAGATCGCTGGTGTGCTTTGGCAAAGCGTATGAGATTGGACCTGCATGATGAAGCGCGGGGCGTGGGCGCAAACGGTCTTGCCGAGCCAAGTTTAGCACATCCGAACATCCATCCTCGCAACCTCCTGCACTCGCACCGTATCCTTGGCTTGCCAATTGACAACGTTGGAGCCTGCACGTGGGTTGGAGTTCAGCTCAGGGGAGAATGCTTGAGAAGCGGAACCCTTATCTAAACAGCAAGGTAGGTGCAAGGTGTTGCTCGGAACTCGATGGCCCGTATGCAAGCTTGTCAACTAGATTGCTTGCAACGACAATCTCCTGAAAGATGATCGAGAGAGTCCAGCTGCAGAGCGCAATATCACTTGCGAGTGTCAAGGCTTGGCAGCTGCTACACGGTTAGAAATACGCTTGGCTTAGCCGAGCGTCAGCGTCACGGACGCGGACGCGGATGGTTGGGTCTGCAGCGCACCGAGTCTTGAGATTCTTGATCGACTGGTGCCTCGACCCTGGACGGACGACTGCTATGCACAACGTTTTCTTGTTTTTGCCGAAGCCAGAACGTGTGGCGCTAATCAACACTCGTGACAAGTTGCATTCGAGATTGCTCTCGGCCAAGCACCATGTCCCAGCACGCTGCGCAAATGTGAACCTTTCTTGCATCCGGCTTTGAAGGGTCTGATACAGACGCTTGGTTGATGCGACTTGTGATACAGGGTTGCCAGCCGGCGCCTGTATGAATCACTGCCTGAAACAGCTCCAGGCTGGGGTCTCGCACCGGATCAATGCCAGAACGTGATCATCCTGCGTTTGAAGAACAGAGCCAACCGCCAAAGGCGTCTCGAAGTTCTTCGAGCAGGGTGTGTGCATGTCGCCAGTGCCTGTCTCTGTGTCAGAGTTGATTGTGGCTGAGGATGCATGTGACCCTTATCCTATCGAGCTCCGTTCGCAGTTCAGCTTGGCCACCTCACATTTTGCTCAACGTATAAAGCGAAGCCTCTGATCGTCTAGGCCTCTAGTTTTCACCCGCACATTTCTCTTCTCGTAGCTCCTTGTCCGCTCTCCTCGGACACTTGCTGGTTCTTCGTTTCTCCAAGATGCTAGGCCGTTTGTGGATGTTTGGCGCAGCTGCGCTCGTTGGGTTGACCAGCGGCGCTCATGCGGCCACTTTGACGTGGGACTGCACTCGTGTGCCCAATATCTGCTCGAACGACTGCTACGCCATCCAATGCGCCGGAAAGCCCACCACGCTGCACCGCGACTCGGCGAACGCCTCAGCGAACCGAGCCAAGACTGCATGCAAATCTCCGAACCGTTGCGCTAACAATGCTTCTGACTCGAACTCTTGTGGTGCGTCTAATTGCGGCTGCGGCTGACTGCATGCGAATACTTGAATGTGGTTACTGATACTTGCAGCTTGGATGGTCGAGAATGGCAGATGAATACCCGTACGCTTCGTCGCGCGAAGGCGGAACGGGAAGTGTCACACGCTGTGTTCCTGCCACGGAAAACTCTCGTCAAGGCGGAACGCTCTCGAGCTTCTACACGAACAACGGTATCACCGACGGAGACGCGTACAACGTCGCCTTCACTTCTACTAGCGGATTGCAGTACTGCTCCGGCTCGTGCACCAACACAGGCAACCAGCTCATCCGCAAAAATCTCGCCATCGGTCCACAGTACACCCCGAGGTCCTTCGTCACCAACGAAGGCCACGAGCTGACGAGTAAGTTCCAACCGCAACTCCTCGCCTTGCGTGCCACCACTCACCTCTCGACTAACGCTTCATTTGCCTTGTGCTTGTCCGTGGTGCTATAGTGTTCGAACGAGTCGACAGCCCCGGCTCGCTCGACAGCGTAATTGGCACCCAGACCTGGCTCTCTCACGAGCAACGCCATGTGACGATTGTCAAAGCTCTCGTCTGATCGCGCTCAACTGCATCATAGCTTCATTCGTGATTCTTGCTTAAAAAATGGGAATCAATCTATTCTTTTCTATGCAGACAAACTGATGATGCTGGAATGCGCAGATGGCATGTTGGTTCGCGACAAGGTAGGTTGCTCGAGACGGCACGCGAGCAGTGGCAACAACGAGTCATACTGTCGCTCGCCGATTTGGCGCAACGCCTCAGCTACGGGTTCAGAACGGATTGGCGTATTGGCAGATGCACTTGAATCTTGCTTGCTTCGCATCCTCCCAGGACCAACGACTGTCGAACGAAAGGATGGGCAGCATTGGGAGCACAAACGGTAAGGAAGGGAGAGGAGCGAGCGGAGCGGCCTAATCATGCTTGGACGTTGCGTATGCTTGTGCATCACGACGAGCGGAGCCGGGAGTGAAATCGTGGAAGAGTCCCTGTTGGAAAGGCAGCATGATACTTTCAAAGTCCTCCTGTGTTTGAGGCTTGGCTGTGTTGAGGTGATCGATGTACTTGGCCATGGCTTGCTGGCTTTCGGGGACCAAAGCGGCTCTTGCAAACCACGTCTTTTCACGCAGCAGTCCTTGTCGGAACGAGAGCGAGCTGCCCGTGTGGACCGAGTCTTTGATTGCTTGCGTCGCAAATGGACTGCGTCGCGAGATGTGCCTGGCCAACTCGACGGCTTCGGCCTCGAGTTTGTTCTTGGCGACCACTTTGTTGACCAAGCCCAGCTCGAGCGCTTCAGCGGGAGTGATGCTCTTGCCTTCCAAGCACAGTTCGAGTGCTTTGGCTGTTCCAAGCGCTCGCGAGAGGAATTGCGTTCCACCGCCACCAGGGATCAGCCCAATGAGTGATTCCAACTGACCCATGATGGCCGAGTCGGTATCGATGACGACTCTGTAATCACATGCGAGCGCAAATTCGCACCCTCCGCCATAGCAAAGTCCGTTGATGGCTGCAACAAACACCTGCGGCTTGCTGCGAATCAAATGCGTCACCTCGTGATACAGGTTCAGATCTGCGACGCCGGCAAACATGGTCTTTCTGGTGAGCCACCTGAAGCCAAGCACAGCGCTCCAGCTTTCCACCTGAAGAGCAGTACGAATCAGCCACGATGGCGTCGGCATCCAAGCGGGCATCTTGTTGCCGAAGTCGACGATCTCCTGCACACTGTAGTGCGTCACAAACACCTGATCAAGGTGCGAAGTCAGGACCACGCCGCGCGTCGTCTGCGTGTCGAGCGAGTTGATGACCTGTTTCAGTTCATCAAAGATGGCTCGGTTGAGAAAGTTGTACGGTGGGTTCGAAAGGCTGATGACCAGAACGTCATCGTGAGGACGCGTGGTCTGAAGATGCGGCGTGATTTGTTCCCACTTGGTCATTGTTTCTGAGTCTGTATCAATCGTAAGATTTCGAGTTGGAATGCGAGATGCAAGCCAAACATCTAATCACGTCGGGCGATGGTCTTCATATATACGCTTTCGGCAACATGTCAACGGCTCAGCGTATTGCGCTTGTCAAGAGCATTGACTTCGCCCTGACGCGGTCCCAACATAGAGGCGGGAACCTCCTCGAACCGAACGACATATTCTGATATGGATGGATGGATGACTGCGGTAACCATCAGCAACAGCCAAGGCAAGAGTCAAGGGTGCGGGGTCAGGGTCACGCTATGTGATTCCCAAGCGAGATACAAAATGTGAAACCAAAATTAGACCTTCACGATTTTTGTGATTTGTGATTTGTGATTTGTGATTTCTCCGACAGCTTCACGCTTCCGTGTTGGTGCTTCTCAGCGTCTGTGCCCCGCACTTGGCGCTGGCGAGCACATATTTCCGGCTGCGAAAGCGTGAATCGTGAATTGCAGGTGAGCACCAGCGCATTTCGGTCGACACAGGGAGGGCCGGATGGCTGCTGACTTTGAGCTGCTACAGAAGATTAGGTGCGCCATCGTGAAAAGTTGGCGACCATGCTGATTGCGTGATGGTCCCAAGGTTGGCGGCTGGCCGATACGCGGCTGACCTGACATGCCATGTCACTGCGAGCGTTGGGCGTTTGCGTGCAGCCAACACGATTCACGATTCGTCGTCTGACATTAGCCGTACGCCAGAACGGATGCAGCGTTATCTCTGTCGCCCCGGATCGTCGCCACACATCATCTTGGCGCTTTGACAAATTCGGCCAAGCCACTCACATGCTGACGACGCAAGCTCAGTAGCGCCAGTATCGCTGTACCGCGTCTAGACACTTGTCACTCGTTGTTGGCTCGGCTGTACAAGTCGAGCTGGAACCATAGCTCTGAATGTGCGGTAGTGCTGCGTGCGCCAGCTTGGTCAGCGATCAAGCTGGTAACGGATGGACAAGCAGATTACGGATGCTGTCGACGTAGACGCGTACAGCTTGGTCAGCCGAGTTATCAGTCCATCTTGCGAACCTCAGAACGGAACGAGGCGCTGCAGCTGACTGCAGAAGGATCGATTCGTACACACAGAGACCCAAGTCGCGTTAGACAGAGCAAACGGGTATGCTGATTCGTGACACGGCATAAGCAAAGGAGATAAAAGACATAAACAGAAAAATGGCCATAACAGCGCTGCTAGCAGATTACCAAGGAGGCAGACCGACAGTGGTACCGTAGATGCTGCCGTCAACACCAACGATGGTGAGGATAGCGTTGAAGACACCAGCCATACCCTCGCCGGCGATCAGGCCTGCAGCGATGGCAAAAGCGAGCAGGTCAAACGACTGCGGACGCTTGTTCTTCCAGATCAATGCCGTCGTGGCACCCATGCACATGGCGATTGGGTAGTAGGTCTGGGGCACAACAAAGCCGAGACCGACGGCATTCCAGTTAGGCACGTAGACGTGGTACTTGGCGGGGACAACCTTGTACTTGAGCACAACAGTGATCACCGAGATGATGGCGAAGCCGATAGCCGTCATACCGGAGGACAAGCTGACCGGGAGCTTGGGCGAGATGACCGCTACTGCGACCGCCTTCCATGCGGCGACAGCAGGAGCGGCAAAGGGGCACTCGTCGGCATCTGGTTTGGTGATGCAAGGGTAAGCCTTGGTGAAGAGGACAAAGAGGCCGGTGGAGACAAAGATGGACCAGAACGAACCAAAGATCTGCGCCCAGAACTGGTTGCGTGGCTTGGCGCGCAGCAGGTGTCCGGTCTTGAGGTCACCGACCATGTCGACGGCGTGCGAAGCGGCGGAAGAAGCAATTGAGCCGGCGATCAAGTTCTCGAGCAAACCCGCAGCTCCGGTCTTGCCCTGACCACGCAGTGCACCACCCACGATAAGCTGCGAAGCCTTGGCAACCGATCCGACTGGGTTGGTGTCGGTAGCACCCGAAGCCTGAACACCGACAAAGGAGAAGAGGAACGCAAGGATGATGGCGAGGACCACGTTGCCGAGGTTCATGTGGAACTGCAGAGTGCAAACCAGGCAAGTGAAGATGATGGACAGCAAAAGACCCGAGGTCCAGGCCCATAGCGGAACCTGGTCCTTCTTCTCGCACGGGTCAGCAATGGCGTCTTCGTACGAAGGAGGCTCCTTACGAGTGATCTTGCAGTAAAGCTCCAAAGCACCGGCGCGAACACCGCGGTAGATGGTGGGACCGTTCATGCCGATCTCGGCGAACGAGTAGGCGAGCATCATGAGCACACCGGGCCAGAGACCCCAATAACGAGGCGAAGCGCTGTTGAGCGGCAGCTTGTTGGGGTCGAAGTTCATGGAGGTGTAGGCCCATCGAAGTGGCTCAGGAGGATCAGCGAGCATACCCGTGTGACGGCCGGCAGCCTGGCCGGTGGCGATGATGGCGGGTCCGATCATGGCCCACATGAGGAAGGAGCCGCCGAGGAAGGAGAAAGAAGCGTTCATACCGGAGAGCATACCAGCGCCCAAGAAGGCCGGCGTCCATTCGATGATCCAACCCCAGTTGTCGACGACCAGGGCCTTCTTCCAACCCCACGAGTAGAGCCAGTAGAAGATGTGCCAGTCCATGAGGATACCGCTGGCGTACTGGTTGACGACCACAAAGGTGAAGGCGGCAGCGAACGAGTAGAGCAGAGCACGCGACTGCTTCTTGGCGGTGATCTCACCTCCAGGAGCGTGGAGAGAACGGACTGTGTAGGCGGTTGCGGTAGGCGAGGGAAAGATGAGCTTTTGCTTGAGGATGTAGAACTTGCGCAAGGGGATGGCGAAAAAGACGCCGTAGTAAGCCGAGACGGCCGAGAAGGTGAGCAAACGGCCAAAGTCCTTGAGAGGGTCGTGGAGCAGGTCAAGCTGGTACATTGCCGGAACGGCGGCGACGAACATTCCAGTCAACGAACCGGCGGCGGTAGCAGCGGTCTGAACGGTGCAGTTTTCACGAGGACCGAAGAAGCCACCTCCAAGCTTTTCAGGGAGCGTCTTCTGCATGAGCTTGATGATACTGTAACCAAGAATCGCACCGAAGAGCGAAGCGCCAAAGGTGAAACCAGTCTTGAGACCGAGGTATACGTTAGAAGCCGCAATCACACAGCCGAGCACGGTACCGACGACGAGTGATCGAATGGTCAGCTGAGTGTCCTCCTCGGGAAAGTATTTGAGGTCGAACTGCTTGCCCGAGTGCAGGTCCTCGGCCTGGTAGTCCTCGTCTGCGGCGACGGCCTTCTTTTCAGCATCGTAGTAGCCGGTGACTGGTACTTGAGAGTCAAGACGATCCTGCGAGGAAAGAGGCGACTTTTTCTCGTCGTCGGAAGCCGAGTGAGCTTGCTGAAGACCGTGTTGCTCCTCGTAGTGAGGGGCGTGAGTTTCCGAGATCTCGTTGGTCTCGTTGTGCATCTGACCCCAGGTGGGTGTTGGAGCAGCCATGATGATGTGACCTCAAAGGGGAATCGACACGGCCCAGGTGTAGGATCCTTGCCAAGTGGCGAGGTGGAGAAGAAAAGGTGGGCGAAAAAGACTTGATGAGCGGTGAAAAAGAGGGGGATG